>NC_059300.1:23581330-23616330 GCF_017591435.1 Portunus trituberculatus
GATAGAATTTTGGTTAATTTGTTCCTAGAACCATAAAACCTTAAAAAGCTGTTTCACTTCAACCTTTTGAAAGTAATGAAGGTGAAAACAGAAATGTTTCATTATATTGTTTCTTGTGTGGTGATGATTACGGCAGCTTATCGGTGGGGGAGGCAGCGTGGTCTCCAAGGCCTATATTCATAAACGCTTTTGTCAGGGTAATTTTCAAAATCCACGGCTATGAGAAGTCAGATTCTCATCTTGTTCTTTTTCAGACTAATAGTGTTAAATCCTTATGAGGCTATCATCGGAATCATTAACATAGTCTATAGGAAACTTCCAGTAACTTCCTCTAATCGTTAAAAGTAGCTGAGATTAGACGCCGAGGCGTTTCAGAATACATAACTCAGCAGCGCTCCCTTCTCTGCTCACACGCCAATCAGGCCAACCGGCACACCAACCAATACACCAGCCAGCACACCAGCCAGCATAGGGCGGGAGGACAGCACAACACAGCAACACAACACAATACCACAGCAATCCACTACCTCACAACAAACTGCACCAAATAACGAAAAAACAACAACAACATATACAGCACAATACATAACAGTACAGGGATAGCGTAGCATAACACACACTACAACACAATACAGCACAGCATAGCACATCATAGCACAGCACAGCCCCGCGCAGCCCCACACACGCAGGTGACAGCGAAGGCTTCACGGGAGTCCCACCACTCGCCTTGAGGACGTGGCTGACCCAGGATATATTATTATTTGTCTAGGCTCTTTGTTTATTGAAGCGACTCTCTCTCTCTCTCTCTCTCTCTCTCTCTCTCTCTCTCTCTCTCTCTCTCTCTCTCTCTCTCTCTCTCTCTCTCTCTCTCTCTCTCTCTCTCTCTCTCTCTCTCTCTCTCTCTCTCTCTCTCTGCTCACTTTGCGTATCGAAATGCCGCTGTTTCTTCTTACATATTTATAACGTCATGCGTGCGTGTGTGTGTGTGTGTGTGTGTGTGTGTGTGTGTGTGTGGCCGCGAGTGTGTGGACGGGAGGAAGAGAGAGAGAGAGAGAGAGAGAGAGAGAGAGAGAGAGAGAGAGAGAGGGGAAGGCAAGTGGCGGGATGCGTGGGGCGGCAGTGGCGGGTTATTAAATTGTTGTTGAGTGTGTTGCAGCGAGATATTGCGGCGGCAGATGCGCGGATGTCTGCCAGCTGTGCGGCGGCCAAGACGAGCTGCGCCTCCTCCTCTTCCTCCTCCTCCTCCTCCTCCTCCAAAAACCCCAGTCTCACCTCGCAACCTCCTCCAAGACACCACAACCTCCACCCGCCTCCACCTCCACTTCGAGTTGCGTACACCTACTGTCCGTTGTCACCTTTTCATCTGGCGTTCTTGATGATCCGGATTCCTTCACTATCATATTCGTGACCAGCTCTCTACTTGCTTCTCCTTCGGTATATATTAATGGTGGTGGTGGTGGTGGTGGTGGTGGTGGAAGGTGTTGGTCTGGTGGTGCTGTGGTATTCCTGGTGTTGTTTCTTGAAATTGAAGGCTTGCGATGTGTTTGTGTGTTTTATAATGGTTTGTTTCTGTTTGTTTGGTTTGTAGTTCTGTGTGCTTGGTGTGTGTGTGTGTGTGTGTGTGTGTGTGTGTGTGTGTGTGTGTGTGTGTGTGTGTGTTTGTAGTTCTGTGTGTGTGGTGTGTGTGTGTGTTTTAGTTTGTGTGTTTAGTGTGATGAGGGGTTCTTGTTTTATTAATTATTATTGTTGTTATTATTATTATTATTATTATTATTATTATTATTATTATTATTATTATTATTATTATTATTATTATTAATGTTGTTATCATTATTATTATCAGTATTATTATTTTTGTTATTGTTATTTATTTTTTCATTATCCTTAATACAAGAAGAAGAAGAAACTGTAGCAGCAGCAACAGTAACAACAACAACAACAACAACAACAACTACTACTACTACTACTACTACTACTACTACTACTACTACTACTACTACTACTACTACATTCATTTCACGATTTTTCCTTTATTTTGCTTGTGTGATGTGATGAGATGGCAACGTTTTTTTTGTTATTGTTTTGTTGTGATTTGACACTCTTATTGTTTTGCGTTGTGTTTGTGACCTGATGTTGTCGGTAGTTTTTCACTTTGTTTTCGTGACGTGATTGCAATATATGTTTCGGCGTCCGTGAAATCCTTATCTTGGCGTGACGCAGCATAGTAATGACCCACACAGATGCATGCAGCGGTGGCTGGCTGTCCTGTCACCCGCCCACTCATTTCCGTTGTTCCTTTCTTCCTCTTTCAATCCCAATTCCTCTGATGTGCCAAGAATCTAACACTCGCTTTGTATCTATTTATTTATTTGTCTGTCCGGCTATACTGTCACTCGTCCACTCATTCCTGTTGTGCCTGGCTTCCTCTTTTAATCCTAGTTCCTCTGATGAGCTAATAATCTAACACTCGCATTTTATCTATTTATTTATTCATCTATTCAGTGCGTTTACCTTTATTTTGATATTTTCAGATGTTTATTGGACTAAATGCTGAGGGAAGACGCCAAGCACAGTAGGAGTGAGAGGGAAAGGCGGTGCTACAATGACCAAGGAGCATTTCAATCGCATTTTATATTTATCTCTTAACGTTTATTTTGAGACTCAATTACAAACCGAAGCCAAAAACTGAAGTGAGCGTGCAGAGTGAAAGGTGATGCTACAGTGGCTTGGGGAAGAAGAGTGCTTGTCAGTGCTAGTCTGTTGAGTGGCAGAGATGGCGGGAGAGTGAGGGTGAGGCGGACAATCCATGGTGGCCCAAGATTCTTCCTCATACTTCCTCCTTGATGCTTTTTAGGGCGAGTGTTATTCCCATGCATCAGGTTCTTATAATCGCTTTGCTTGTAGAGATGCAGAATGTTTCAGCGCATATTAGCGGCCAAGGAGTCAGACTGGTGTCCATGCCCTTTTCCTCCTCGGCAGTCCTTTCCCTCCTTTCCTTAACAAACTTGCCCAGACTATATTACGGCATCATGGCTCGCATTCTCAATCACTTCCGTGCCTCACCTTCACTATTTCAAAAGGTTTTATTTAAATTTTCACGAGTTTTTAAGATGTTTTTTACGGTTCTAGAGACAGAGTGGCAAGATTTCTACATTATTAACTCGAAAAACAATCTTGAAAATCCCGCTAATCATCTCTGTGGCCTTGGAAAATAGTCGCGGTGAGAGAGCAAAGCGTTTCTGAATAGGGATCTTTGCGTGGCTGAGATGTAATATGATGCCACACCTGTTGATCATTGATTACCTGTGCTCAGTGTATCGATAGTTTTCTTCAAAGATTTCTAAGTAGATGTAACACAGAGAACGATGCTGCATTAGTTCATTATAACAAAATGATAAAAAAGGAAACACTGATCAAGAGAAACACTTTATATTTTTCAGCGAAAGAGACACATAATGTTCGCGTCATCTCGCTCTCGTTCAGTGCGTTATCTTGTTTCATAGCCGCAAAATAAATTGAGAGAGAGAGAGAGAGAGAGAGAGAGAGAGAGAGAGAGAGAGAGAGAGCACCCCATCAGTAATAGACTAACTGCTCGTGATATGATGAATAAACAACAGCTGTGGCCTCCAAAATTAAATTCCTTATCTTGTATGTATTTTGTTCGGGGAGGAAATTCGTCGCTGTAAATTAGTCTCTGTGAAAAATAGATAACACAAAATAAGTAAAAGAATAAAGACAAATGAGTAAATAGAAATACATAATCAAATATTTTTGTAACAGTTATTTTCTTTTTCTTTTTTTTATTATCCGTATTTATTTAATTTCCATTTATTTATTTCTAACGCTACAATTACTTCTTCTCATTATTACAAACCTTGACGCACCACCACTACCACCACCACCACCGCCATCATCACCATCATCTTCGTCATATCCCAAATTAACCAGCAATCTCTAATCATTTGCCCTTCATCCCCATGCAGGCCAGCTCGACAAACCCCTTATTATCTCAGAATGATATGAAAACCTGTACAGAATTATCTTGAATGATCACCTATGAGTATAAATGATGTTTGTGGTGATGTATGGGAGGTGATGTCGTTCACCAAAACCACCACCACCACCACCACCACCACCAGCAATGTACAGGTGAAGAGTTGCAGCGCCTCGTCTAGGGTCAGCCGTAAGGTGAGAGGTGACTGGTGCTGGGTGACGGTAAGCAAGCGTGTGGTTCATAATGCTGCTTCGAACACGTCTCCCTTACCTCCTCTCTTAATCTGTCTACTCCTGTCTCTCTCTCTACTTAATGATGTGTGTTTGTCTGTCTACCTGTCTCTATACTTAATGATTTGTTTTTGTCTACCTCTGTCTCTCTACTTAATGTGTGTGTGTCTGTCTACCTGTCTCTCTACTTAATGATGTGTCTGTCTACCTCTGTCTCTACTTAATGATGTGTTTTTGTCTACCTCTCTCTCTCTACTTGATAATGTGTGTCTGTCTATCTACTTTTATCTCTCTTTTTCCATTTATCGAGTGTTTGTCTCCTCTCAGTCTGTCCACTTCTGTCTCTTTCTTCTTAGCTCTATTGTGTTGTTTTCCTTCTTTCAATACATTTTCTTCATATTCTCTCTTAATGTCTGTTTGTCTGTCTGTCTGTCTCCCTCACTCTATGTTTCGGTCTATCTAGTATTTTTCACGTAATCTGTCCATCTCTGTCTATCTCTCCGTAGCTCTATCTTGTTCTCTTCATTCCTTCTCTCAATACATCTTCCTCATCTCTCTTTCCGTGTCTGTGTCTGTCTGTTCGTCTGTCTCTGTCTCTCTTTCCCACCCTGTCTTACCTCCTCTCTCCTTTTCTCTCTCTTTCTCTCAATCTCACAAACTATCTATCTATCAACTCACCAGTCAGTAAATCTCTCATTCTTTCCCTTTCTTTCTTTTATCTCTCCTTTTCATCTCTATTTCCCGTATATCTGTTTGCATCACTGCCTTTTTTTTTTTTTTTTGCGTAGTCTCTCCCTCTTTCAGTCCCTCAATCTCTCCCATCTAACAATCAACAAATCTTTTCCTTCACCACGTCTTCCTTCCTTCCTTCCTTCCTCCCTTCCTCCGCCCGTCTCTCTCACACTCAAAATGAAATAAAACACGCGAATGCTTTCCACTTCGCTGCGAAAATTGACGACCACCCATTAGTACTTGTCGTCATGTTTGCGGCGCCTCACTGGGGGTGGTGTGGGGTGGATGTAGGAGGGTGAGGAGAATCAGGGGAAGAACAGAAACCCCCCCTCCAACCCCATCCTTTAGTTCCCATCCCTTCCGATCACTCCTCCCTTTTCCTCTCCTTTTCTCTCACTCCCGCGCATCTGTACACCTGAGGAAGGACTGCGCGTAGGTAGGTAGGGGAGGACATGAAAGAGGAGATGGGGAGGAGGAAGACAGGGAAGAGGAGGACAGGGAGGAGGAGGAGGGAGATCATAAAGACGACCATCTGTACCTCTCTACTCCTCCTCCTCCTCCTCCTCCTCCTCCTCATGCCCTCTGGTGCCTCCATGTTGTCTGTGAGGAATGGCACAGCTTGATAACAGGCCAAGGAGGGTGGAGGAGGAGGGGGAGGAGGAGAAGGAGGAGGAGGAGGAGGAGGGGGAGTAGTAGGAGTAGGAGTAAGAAGAGGAGGAGGAAGAGGAGAAGTAGGAGGAGGAGAAGGAGGGAGAGGTACTGGTCTAGGGAGAGGCAGGTGTGGATAGGAGTGTGGAGGGATGATGTGGCATGTGCAGGGCAGAGGAGAGGAAGGTGGAGGAATGGGTGGAGTGAGAAGAGGGTGTGGATGGAGGATGTGTTTGTGAGAGGAAGGAGGAAAGAGAAAGGAAAGGAAGTGAGAGGCGTTCTTAAGGTGAGTGTTAAGGAGGAGAGGAGAGAATAACTACAGGAAAGAAGAAAGGAAAGAAATGTTTAGTTACGGAAAAAAAAAAAAAACAGCGAGGAAGGAAGGAGGAAGGAAGAAAGAAAGGAAGGATGGGAAAATACGAAGGAAATCAAGTGAAGGACAGAAGAGGAAGACGAGAAGAAATAAACTGTGTGTGTGTGTGTGTGTGTGTGTGTGTGTGTGTGTGTGTGTGTGTGTGTGTGTGTGTGTGTGTGTAGGTGGAAGTGGAAGGAAAATGCTTGGATGGTGAAGGAAAGAAATGCCAAGAGGGCGGAGAGAACGAAATCACACACAAGAGAGAGAGAGAGAGAGAGAGAGAGAGAGAGAGAGAGAGAGAGAGAGAGACTCCATTAAAAACTACTTGATTTCTCATCCATCACCATCCCCCCCGTACCAGCAACCACCACCACCACCACCACCACCACCACCACCGTCACTCCACCTTGTTCTCAAAAATCCTGACGTGTGGATATCCTACAAGAGAGAGAGAGAGAAAGAGAGAAGGAGTCTTGCGGGGGTGGAGGGGAGGTGGACGCGTGCCAACAAGCGTGTAGGTGGTGATGGTGATGGTGGAGGAGTGATTAAGGAGAGAGAGAGAGAGAGAGAGAGAGAGAGAGAGAGAGAGAGAGAGAGAGAGAGAGAGAGAGAGTAAAGGGGGAGAGAGACAATAAGCGGTGGTGAGCGTGTGGCAGGGAAGTGTTTAGGTTTCTATAGTTGTTTGTGAGCGTCTTAATAATAAATAGGGCAGTGTTTAGTGTACAAGGGAGAGTGGGAAGCCAGTGTGTGTGTGTGTGTGTGTGTGTGTGTGTGTCTGAGGGTGAACGGCATGTAGTGGGTGGGTGCCGTGCCGCCGTAACTCTCTTGACGTGACGCGACGAAGGTTTGAAGAGGACTGAATATCGACATCCTGCCTCGCTCCTGCCCTCTCTTCCTCAATCTGAGAGAGAGAGAGAGAGAGAGAGAGAGAGAGAGAGAGAGAGAGAGAGAGAGAGAGAGAGAGAGAATGAGAATATATACACATACCATCTCAAGTCTATTATTTCACGTAGCCTCTCTGTGTGCACTCCTTTCTGACAATGTTGGTAAGAGTGTGTTTACTTCTACGCGTGCGAGAGAAAACAGAAACGAGAAAACGATGACAACAATGGAAGAAGAAGAAGAAGAAGAAGAAGAAGAAAAAGAAGATGATGACGACGGGGAATAAAAACAAGAGCGCAAAACGAAAAAGGCGGCGTGAGAAAGGAGAGACAGAACATAAACATGATAGACGCGCCAATAACAACACCGCTTAGGAAACAGACGCGGAATACAGAGAGCGACAACAAGAACAGGACAGGAATAAATGAAGAGGAAGGAAAAGTCACTCGGGCAGGGCAGGAGACCAGAAACGGAATGCAAGGCGAGGAAGAAGAGGAAGAGGAACAGGAACAGGAAGAGGAAGAAGAAGAAGAGGAAGAAGGCGAGGAAGACACGGACAACGGGAGTAGGTCAAGGATGAGGAGGAGGAGGAGGAGGAGGAGGAGGAGGGACGATGGTGACGGTGACAAGGAAGGAGAAAAATAACGAAGGCTAAGATAAGGAAGGTAATTAAGAGTAAGATAAAGGGGAAATATGGAAAAAATAATAAAACTGGAGGATAATAAAAAGAGAGAAAACAAAGCCAAGATGAAAAATGAGACAAGGAACAAAAAAAAGAAAGAGAAGAGAGAATTACTTAAGAATCAGGGACCGTGAGAGAGAGAGAGAGAGAGAGAGAGAGAGAGAGAGAGAGAGAGAGAGAGAGAGAGAGAGGGGATATGGGCGATGCTCTTAAGCCTGATGCCAAACGAACAAACAAACAAATAAACGGATAAACAAACACACAGACTACAAGACAGACAGACAGACAGACAGACAAACAGACCCACAAAGAGAGATACAAGAAGAAGAAACATGGGAGGAAGACAAACACTCGCCGATAAAGACAAAGAAAAGACGAAGACGAAAACAAATAATTAGTTAAGTTTCTCTCTCTCTCTCTCTCTCTCTCTCTCTCTCTCTCTCTCTCTCTCTCTCTCTCTCTCTCTCTCTCTCTCTCTCTCTCTCTCTCTCTCTCTCTCTTTCTGAATCGTCCTCGTCCTCCTGTCAACATATTTACCGACGAGGGCTGATTAGCATTTTATTGGCCCTGAGAAATTAGTTGAAGACCTCCACCACCATCACCACCTCCACCTACCACCACCACCATCACCACCACCACCACCACCACCACCTGCCCCTTCCTTCTCCAGCATCGCACCTTAATTAGTGATTGTCCACGATTTAATTAGGCGACCATTTGGGATGTTTTTAATTTTTTTTTTTGAGCCATAGATAGATCACTCTAGTCGTCTGATATATATATTTTTTGTAGATTTTAATTTAGTTTTGATTCTCTCTCTCTCTCTCTCTCTCTCTCTCTCTCTCTCTCTCTCTCTCTCTCTCTCTCTCTGTGGTTGTTGTACTTGTTGTTTTTCTGGTGGTGATGGAGCAGGTAGTGGTAATGGTGGTTGTGTTGGTAGTAGTAGTAGTAGTAGTAGTAGTAGTAGTAGTAGTAGTAGTAGTAGTAGTAGTAGTAGCAGCAGCCTCAGTAGTAGTAGTAGTAGTAGTTAGTAGTTATATTAATTGTGGTAGAGGTAGGAATAGCATTAATATTAGATGGTATTCATGTTTTAAGAGGTACAGGTCGTGATTTGTTGTTGTTGTTGTTGATGTAGTTTTCGTCATCTGTCAATGGAAGCAGCTGGTTTTTTCTTTTTCTTTTCATTAACAGCTTATAGTTCTTTCATCTTTTTTTTTTTTTTCGTGACGTTTGGTTTGTACTTACTAATGAGCAAGGACAAGAAGGCTGTTAATGTCATCCTTTTTGCCTTTACTCCTCTTTTTTTTTTTCTTGTATTAATGCTCTCAACACTACTACTACTACTACTACTACTACTACTACTACTACTACTACTACTACTACTACTACTACTACTACTACTACTACTCTTACTCTTACCTCCAACACCAACGAGAGAGAGAGAGAGAGAGAGAGAGAGGGAGGGATAGGATTGATTAATTGAAATGGAATCGTGCAGCTTTCTCGAAACACTAATATTCGCTCGGGACCTTTTTATGTCTGGTGGTGTTGGCGGTGTTGGCGGCGCGTCGAGGCTTCGCTGTTGTGTGGGGCTTCTTCGGCGCCTCCCAGGACTGTGCGTTGATTGGCTGCTGGGGCTTCCTCTCTCCCGCCCTCCCACCCCCTGAGACGTGATTGGCTTGTAGTCGGCTTTGAAAGGAAAGAAACAAACAGTAGCATGATTATTGAAAGATGAATCGTGTCGTGGTTTATGTTAATGATTTGCTGTTTTATCTCTTATGAATACAAATGAAGGACAAATTATCTACGTACTTATGTGGTGGAGACGGATTTGAAAGGAAAGAGGAAAGAAATAGACAGTAGCAAGTTGAAAGATAAATCGTGTGGTATTTAGCGTTAATGATTTGTTGTTTTATCTCTTACGAATACAAATGAAGAACAAATAGTGGTATAATTATAAAGAATAGATGGTTGTATTAAGGGAAAATTAAACGGTAGTCGATTTCTTTTTGTTAATGTTTTTGTAAGGGCCAATAGATCTGCTGGGGGTTGTTTTTTCTTAGTAGTAGTAATGATGGTGGTGGTAGTGGTGGTGGTGGCTGTCGTGGTGGTGGTGGAGGGATGTGCTGCGGGTTGCATTAAGGAAGGGTAATGGTGGTGATTGTGGTGGTGGTGGTGGTGATGAAGATACGTAATGGTTAAGAGGTAATGGTGACTGGAGAGGCAGAGGGGTAGTTGCCTTGAGTGGTTGTAGTGGTGGTGGTGGTGATAGTGGTAGTCGTGGTGGTGGTGGTGATAACTGTGATAGCGGTAGCGGTAGAAGTGTAATGGTGAGGTGTGGTGGTGGTGGTGGTGGTGGCGCGTTATGGCAATAATCTAACCTAGTTCTGCTTTAAGCTCATGACAAACCAAGAACACACACACACACACACACACACACACACATACACACATAGGCATCTACCGCTATTACTCGTATATGGACCTATTAACTTGCTGTTTGCTTCATGCCCTCTTACACACACACACACACACACACACACACACACAGTACACCTGGCATAGACTATAGAGAGAGAGAGAGTGACGGCACGATTTGATTAGATAGTCTGCCGATAACCTGATTACCTGCGTTGGTGGGAGAGACAGACTCGGGTCGACGGCCTGAGTGTGGGAATATTAACACCTTTACTGCTGTTGCCACCCTTTCCAGACACTCAGTATGGAAAAAAAAAAAAAAGATAAGAAGTGAAAGTTTGAGAGGTAGAGATAGAGAGATAGATAAACGTCACGAGAGTTTAATAGAAGTGGCGATTTTACTGCGGCTTTCCTTCATCCTATAAATAAATAAATAGATAGATAGATAGATAGATTAATAGAGAGACAGATAGGTAGAGATAGAAAGTGGAGAGAAAGTAAATGTTTGTCTCCTCTAAACTACAATACTTTCTAATTAGACTGCAGTACAAGAATAGATACCTGGAAATTTATGCGTTAGTGATTATGAGGGAGAGAAAAAAAAAAGTTTCCTGTTATTCATTACTGGTGGTCGGCGTGATCGGTGGGGCTTTATCAGTTTTCTAAGATTTTTTTTTGCCATGTTATTTATATTTGTTATGTATTATTTTTTGCTATTATTATTGTTATTGTTATTATTATTATTGGTATTATTATTATTATTATTATTATTATTATTATTATTTTTGTTTTTATTATTATTATTATTATTATTATTATCATCATTATTATTGTTTATATTTGTAGTCCGCCTACGCCATCATTAATTCATTATTCGTTATGCATTAATATTCATTATAATCGTTCTTCATCAACCTCCTATTTCTTATTTGTCATTTATTGTGGAATCTGCTCCTTAAAACTTGTGCGGCTGAATTATCTATCACCGCTCACCATTCTATAAAACCTTTTCTTTACATATTCCCTCACCACACGTATAAACCTTCAATACATTTAGCTTTTTTGCAAAGGTTCAATATTTTTTGCACATTATTTCGTATGTATCAATGTTATCTGTCATCACATACGGCATTTTTTTTTCTCTATACGCATTTACTGTATGTATACTTATCTTATACATTTATATATTCATTCTTTTCCGAAGGTTCAATATTTTTTTGCACATTATATCAGACTACGCATGTATCCATATATCTGTCATCGTATACCGCTACATCATACCTATTTCTTTACCCATTCACTGTACTTGTGTGCTTCTACATTTACTCTTTTGCAAAGGTCCAGTCGTTTGCATAGGAATCGGATACGAGATGATGTCATGTGTATAAGATGCGAGTGGAAGCCCTGAAGCCCTGAAGCCCCCAAACACTGAAGCCCAGAGCAGGTCCTTGTTTGAATCCGTTGAGTGGCGATTTTCCTGAATATCCTGATTAGGGATTAACCAGAGCCTCGTAACAAGATTGGTTATCCAGCCTCCTCCTGCCAATTATAGAGGCGGGGAGAGAGAGAGAGAGAGAGAGAGAGAGAGAGAGAGAGAGAGAGAGAGAGAGAGAGAGCGTTTGTGTGCAGGTGTGTGTGTGTGTGTGTGTGTGTGTGTGTGTGTGTGTGTGTGTGTGTGTGTGTGTGTGTGTGTGTGTTCAGAGGTGTCATAGTTCGTAAAATTCATAAGAGTTAGTTCCTTTTCCTTCCCATCTCCTTCCTTCCTTCCTTCCTTCCTTCCTTCCCCGTTTTTTTATCTTTCCTTTATCTTTCCTTTTTTTTTTTTAGCCTTTTATCTTTCTTACCGTAAAATAATTAATCCTGAAGCTTGTTAGGTTGGAAATTATGTAGCGGGACCGGCTCCAAATTGGCCAAAAGCTGCGAAATATCCGAGCCTGTTAATGAGTGCATGGACCGGGAGGAGGAGGATGAGGAGGAGGAGGAGGAGGAGGAGGAGGAGGAGGAGGAAGGCGTATCAGAGCACCGCCTCCAATTAACCTCAAAGGGCTTTATTTTTTTTTTCCTCTCTCCATACACTTTATTTTCCATTCGTGTTACCGTGTTTTCTTTTTCCTTGCTGCCCTCGCTGATGCCACGACGCGAGACGGACGTGGCAGCCAAAATATTGATTATCCAGGCGGGCACAGCAAGCCAGGGCGAGGCGTTGGTTAATCAAGATCTAGACAGGGGCTGGAATTAACCACGGGACAGAGGGGAGGCAGGGGGGGGGATGGGTTGGGAGGAGACGAGAGCTCCGGGAGGTGGTGTGTGGCGGGACTGTGCTAGTTGTCCCCCCTCTCTTCTCTCTTCTTCCCCTCCTCCCCTCCTTCCCTCCCCTCTTCCATCTCTAACCCCATCAGTCACCTAACGCACCCCCAACCAACCCCATCATTCCCCCTCTTCCTACTCCTCAACCTAGCCACCACCACCACTGCCTCCGCCACCGCCGCCGCCACAGCCGCCGCCGCGCCAGGCCTGTATTGAACCTGGACTTAAAGGCGAGCGCTCCCATCCCCTCCCTCCCCTGTTCGCCGCGTCCCCTCCCCCAGGCAGGAGCGGAACCCGGTCCTCCGTAATCTTGAAAACTTGTTAACCGGTTCTCATTGATCGGAGAGGCTCTTAACCGGCCCTCTCACTGATTTGAGGAGTCTTGTTAACCGGCCTTTGCTGATTGAGAACTTATGTCAACCAGCTGAGGGAGAAACGCCTTTTTCTTTCCATTTTCACCCACTAACCCTGCACTCACCTCGGCTAACAAATGACCTCTTAGTCGCCCCGCAAACTTGACCTTGGGACGTGAAGCAGGCGCCAGGGTATCGCCTTGTGAACGACCCCCACCCGCACACCCATCCAACCACTCCCACCCACACACCCCACCCGTGCAATTCGCCTACACTTCCCCCGTTCATTCAAGCCGCCCGCCGCCCGTCCCCACCACCTGGCCGCCGCTGATTGAGGACGCCTGTAGCTGAGTGAGGACGTTATTAACTGGTTTGGGTAATTGATGGCCTTCTGTAGCCGGGCAGGACACGCGGCCCACACTAGCGGACAGGCAACACGGGCCGGCCCCTTGCTCGCCGCCGCCACGCCTGTCACCGCTGAACAGGTGGATGAGGGAGCGAGGCAGTAAGGGAGTGAAGGAGTGAGGGAGGGAAGGAGGGAGAGAGGGAGAGGTAGGAGTGAGTAAGGAGTGGCGTGATGGGGAAAGGAGTGCTTTTAGTTAGGATGGGAGTCGTAGAGTGAGGGAGGAATGAGTGCATGGGGTGAGGAAAGAGAGAGAGAAAAGGGTTAGTTAGTAAGGGAGTGAGAGGGGAGGGTAGAGTTAGGAGGGGAGTCGATGGGTGAATGTGGTAAAGTAAGAATGAGTTGAATGAATGAGGGAGTGAATGAGTGAGTAAGCAAGGGGGGGGAAGTGAGTGAGCGAATGAATATGAGATATCACTTAAGCGTGGCACAACTTAACCATAGTAAACATAAGAGAGTCAGTGAGATGAGCTGGTGAGGTGAGGTGAGTGAGTGAGTGAGTGAGTGAGTGAGTAAGCAAGTGAATAAATGAATAGATGTGTTTGTGAGTGAATGGCAGACTTGGTCCCAGTGAAGCACCACCTCGCCAGCCCTATTGTCTTCTGAACCACCACCACCAACACCACCACCATGCATTTAGCGGGCCAGGCGGGGAGGAGCAGCCGGTGTGTTAGTCACCCGCTGTTCCTCTTCCTTCCTCCACGCCCCCGCTGCCGCTTCGTCCTTCCCCCTCGCTGCGACCTCATGTTCCCCTTGACGCCCTCGCCGCGCGCCTGGGTCACCGTAGCCTTGGCGAGAGAGAGAGAGAGAGAGAGAGAGAGAGAGAGAGAGAGAGAGCCACCAGCCTTTTACTCTACGCAACGCTAACATTTTCCTTCTCCTCTCCTTGCTTTCGCCAACACCTCACGCGTCTTCGCCGTTCATCTCACTACCTCTCTTCCCCTCCCTTTCCTCTCCATCCCTCTCCTCCCCCTCTCCCATCCCTCTTCTCTCCCTCCCTTTCCTTCCCCTCTCCCTCCCTCTCCTTCCCCTCTCCCTTTCCTCTTCTCTCCCTCCTCGAACCACACTTCTCCCCTGTCTCTCCTCTCCCTCTCTCTCTATATCACAACCCAGCTTCACTATATCACAAACTCCCTCCCTTCCCTCACCATTATTCTCTTCTACCATGTCCCTCTCCAAGACCTATTTCTTCCCATTTTTCTTCCCTCCCTCCCTTTATCACAATGTCTTCCCTTTTGCTTTCCATTCGTCTTTCCAAAGCCGGTTTCTTCCCTTCCTCCTCCTCCTCCTTCTCCTCCTCCTCCTCCTCCTCCTCCTCCTCCTCCTCCTCCCACTCCTCTAGGAAGCTGAAAAATTACGTCTCCATTACGGCAGCGCCTCACCCGCCGCCTGTTTTGCTTTGCGTGTGCGTACGTGCGTGAATGCGTGCGTGCGTGCATGTACTGTGAAAGCTCCGTGTGTTTGTGTACGTGTGTGTATGTGTACGTATTTATCGGAAAGCGACAGGCAGGCTTTGCAGATATTACATGCACACTAACAGCTGCGCGATTGTACACACACACACACACACACACACACACGCACACACGCAAGATCGACGCTCGGTATTAAATCGTGTTGTGTCCTTTTGTATTTTTTCTATTCAGTTTTTTGTTTTATTTATTTGATTTATTGGTTGTTTTTGTTTACGTTCAGTTATTTATCTTTTTTCAAGCGGCGGTGAGAGAGAGAGAGAGAGAGAGAGAGAGAGAGAGAGAGAGAGAGAGAGAGAGAGAGAGAGAGAGAGCAAACGAGGTGCCCAAAGGAAGGGTAGATAGAGAAAAGAGAGAAAGAGAGAATGAAGATTATAGAGAACGAGAGAGAAAAGAGAGCAAAGAGAGAGGAAAACTGAAAGGGGAGAGGAAATTAAAAAAATTAAGAATAAAGATAGTAGGAAGGCAAAGGGGAAAGGAGAAACAGGGAGGAAAGATAACAGAGAGAGAGAGAGAGAGAGAGAGAGAGAGAGAGAGAGAGAGGGAGGAGGAAACTAGGTCAGGCTGGAGCGGGTCCACCTACTTGATTACTGTGCCATCATAGCTTCCCTTGCTCTCTCTCTCTCTCTCTCTCTCTCTCTCTCTCTCTCTCTCTCTCTCTCTCTCTTATTACTCCCCCTTATTCCTCTTACTTTCCCCATTACTTCATTTCTCTCACTTTAACCTCTCATTTCTATCTTTCCCCATTACTCTTTCTTCTCTATTTATCTTTGTATCTCCATTACCTTTCCTTTACTCTCCTTATTACACCCCATTCACGCACACCTATTTTCCCCATTAATTTCCTTCACCATATCCTCTTCTCTGCCCTCCTCTCTCCCCATTATGCTTCTATTTTCCTCCATTACTGAATGCTCATCATGTTACCTGCTCCCTCTCCCTCCCTCCCTCCCTCCCTCCCTCCCTTCTGCTCATCTCTCTTGCTTATCCCCCCCCACACGAATTTCTTCCTCCCCATCTGACTCCTGACAAACTAATCTCTCTCTCTCTCTCTCTCTCTCTCTCTCTCTCTCTCTCTCTCTCTCTCTCTCTCTCTCTCTCTCTCTCTCTCTCTCTCTCTCTCTCTCTCTCTCTCTCTCTCTCTCTCTCTCTCTCTCCAACGTTAACCTTTCACAGGCAAAATATGACGTTGTTTATACCTACGAATATGTCTTAACCGATGCTAACTTAAGGCTGATAGATTCCTCCTTCCCCCCCCCTCTCTCTCTCTCTCTCTCTCTCTCTCTCAAACCAGGCAGTAAAATAAAGGAGAATTGAAATAAGCAAATGGCCGTGAACCGTTCCTCTATAAATTCTCGGGTGAACTGATAACAGGAATATGGACGGAACAATACATAAGGTGGGAGGTCCATTCGGGTTTGGGTTCTATTTAAAGCGTGTCCTGCGTCCACCTGATCCACCGCAAAGAAATGAGGGCAGCACTGACTGGCGAGCGGAAGAGTGCTATAGAGAGAGAGAGAGAGAGAGAGAGAGAGAGAGAGAGAGAGAGAGAGAGAGAGAGAGAGAGAGACAGGCCCACACTTGCATCGGTAGAACAAGAACTGAAGGAAATGTACAAATGAAGGAATGGAAGGAGGTGGTGAGTGAGGGCTAATGAATTCTGTGACACGTCGCGATGCCACTGAGGGAGATGAGGGAGATAAGGGTGGTAGTGCTGGTGGTGGTGGTGGTGGTGGTGGTGGTGTAGCTTCACTTCACTGCAAGCAAGGAAGGGAGGTGGAATGAGGTGAAAGCAGGGAGAGACGGAGGGAGGGATGGAAAGGTGAAGGGAGAAGTGAAGTGAATGCATTGTAGAAGTGGTACTTTGGGCAGCAGCAGCAGCAGCAGCAGGAGTACGGAATGAGGGAGGGAGAGGAGAGAGGGAAGGATAAGAGGGAGGGAGTGGTGGAGAGAATGCATTGTAGGGAAAGAACGGTGGTACTTTAGAGTTTAGGCAGCAGCAGCAGCAGGAGGAGAAGCGACCATAACTCCATGATTCAACAATAACATTTTGCTGCTGCTGCTGCTGTTACTCTAATCATTAAAATTCTTTCTTTAATAGTGTTCTCTCCTTGTTTATTTTTTCCCTTTCTAATATTTTCCATTAAACAAAACAATTACAAACTTGGACAAAAAAACAACAACAACAATAATAATAGGAATAATAATAATAATAATAATAACAGTAATAATAATAATAACCACAGTAGGGTGAGTGTCGCCTGCCGTCCGTCTCGCGTTTTCTGTGCGGGAAGGAAAGAAAGAATCAAGTCGAGGCAAATTTCACGTCTTCTTTAAATGGAAAAAGAAAAGGAGACGGCGAATAAAATAAACAGAGAAGAGGAGGAAGGAAATTCAGCGGTTCAGTCGATGTGTCCCCTCGGCGGTGTGAGACGAGGGGAGGGAGAGGGGAGAAGGGGAGGGGAGTGGAGGAGAGAAGAGGGGAGAGGAGAGGCGCATGGGAGGAGGGAATGCAGCACCTTTTCTTCCTTCTCCTACTCTTGTTTTCTTTCTTCCCCTCTTCCTCCCCTCTTTTTCCCTTCCCTCCCCATCTCTTTCACCTCCTTTATCCCTTTTTCGTTCTCTTCCTCTTCCCTCTTTTCTCTCTAATTCCTCCTTCTCCCTTCCATTTTGACTTTCCCTTCTTCTTTCTCTCTGTTCCCTCTCGTTTCCTCTTCCTATTCCTTTTTTTTTCCTCTTTTCTTCTTTAATCCGTTCCTTCTCTACTTCTGTTCCTTGTGCTTTCCCTTTTACACTTCCTTCATTTCTATATCCCTCTCTTTTCTGGTTCCTTCCTTTGTATTCCATTTCTTCTCTCCTTTTTCCATTTCCTTCCTCCCTCTTCCCCTCACCATGAGCGTCTGAGGGGATGGAAGAAGAAAGGAAATGAGAAAAAAGAGGAGAAAAAGGGATAAGGAGAAGAAGAGAAAGGGATTCAGAGGAAGGTAGAAAGAGGAAAATGCAGTCCCTTTTATCTCCTTATCTCTTACCTCTCTTTTCCGTCTCCTATTCCCTTATTCTCTCCTCTCCCTCCTCCTGTCCCTCTCCCTCTCCCTCTCCTTTTCCTTGTCCCTCTCATTCTCCCTCTCCTTCTCATTCTCCCTCTCTCCCCACTGGTTCTCGCTAAGGCTTTCAAAAGATCTCGTGGAATTGTGAAGCCTTTTGATAAATAGGCGGGTGGTGTCCCTTGCATAACTCACACTACACTCAACGGCACATCTCTCTCTCTCTCTCTCTCTCTCTCTCTCTCTCTCTCTCTCTCCCCAGCCAGCCCTTTGTCCCAATAAGACAGCGGCTTTATTTTCCTTTTTAGTGAGGATTTAGTCTGTGTTTGGGGCGTGAAGGATGGGGCGGCTGCTGTTTCGGGTGTATTGAGGGAGCGATGGCTGGAATTGTGTGGGTTTTTTTTCCGTTTTTTTTTTTTTTTCGGAAGGCTGGCGATGGTTATAGGTAGGTAGCATGGGTTGGAGGTTCGCTTTTTCTTTTTTGGGGATGGAGTTTGTGTTTTGTGGGTGCGTTTAGCGAGTAATGGGTAGAATGGATTTGTTGTTTATTTGTCTTGTAATGTTCAGATGAGTGGAGGGATGAGACTGTTCAATGTTTAATCCCTTCAGTGGCATGACGCGTTTTCATATTCATTTGGCGTTTTTATAAAGCCTCAAAAACTAATGTGAGGATTGAAATAGTGAAGACTCTGGCCATTAATCTTCTGACCACCATAGAGTCTTCCTATTGTGAGTAAAATCGTTTAATCATACCCAACCTCAAGGTAAAAATCCGTCCCAGTACTGAAGGGGTTAGTGGTGCTGAGTGTCTGCTTATTTTCCGCGATCGAGTGAGGTGATGGAAGGCTGTGCAGGACAGAAGTTCTTGGATGACGCAGGTGAGCCACAGGTAAGGCACAGGTGAAGCTCGTGGTTTTGTTTTATTTTATTTTGGGAATGTACCTCCACTGTATTCAAAGACTGGAGGAATTCGCGACGCCATGTTTGAGGTGAGCTTCTTTTCTTTGGCTTTCTATGTGTGATTTGATGTGAATAACATTTGATTCCTTATTCTTCGTAATATCATGTCACCACACCTGTGAATTTAGTAATTTGTTCAATGGTATAAAAGTTGTCACGATCTAAGGAGCCTGTCGACTTGGCGTTTGGGTGACACGACCCGCTGCGTTGTCCTCACCTCTAGTCGTGGTCGGTGATTGGTGCACTTCATCGTAATGCTCATATTATTATAAAGGGAGAACATAACAGCGCCCAACACTCGTCACGACACAGAAAGTGTTTGGAGTGTTTTGATGGTCCTGGTTTTGAGAGGGAGTGGAGATTGAAAATTAATATGGTTTGATGAGTCTTATTTTCAGTCAGTTGAAGAGGTTTGATTGGGCAGTGAAGAGCTTCAAGTACAGGATTTCTGCCCTCCCTGTGTGGACTTAATCTACAGCTCGAGCTTGCTGGGGAGGCGCAGTGAGGGGAGAGGAACTTGTTGGTGTTGCAGGAGGGGGTGTGGGCGTGAGGGGGGGATGCGTCATCTTCAGCCTCAGGAGGTTGTCGAGGGTGGGTATAATATTTCACGGCGATCTTTACGAGGCCTCGAAGTGCCTTGTTGCAGCAGGACATCTTAAACCTCCAGCACGGTGGTGGGTGGTGGGGGGAGCTGAGGGGCGGGGCGGTGCTACGCTTGAAATGACCCTTTGTGTATGATTAAGTGATGAAGTGAGCACCGTTACACGTAGGGGGCGAGGCGCCGCGCCTGCGCGTCAACACGATGCATGGGGTACGCCGCAAAGCTCCACACCGCACGGCGGAGCTGCATCGCGTCCTTGAGGAAATTTCGAGCAAACTTACGCCAAGAAAAGAAATAATTAGTTCATTCGTATTTGGCCTCATTCTGAGCGCGAGATAATGACCGCCGGGAAGACCACAGCTCGAGGGTCCTTTGTGTGGCAAGTGTGGCCACCTCCGGGAGGCGGCACGCACGCCGCCCTCCTCCTGCCTCCCTCCCGCCGCACTAAGTAAACAATGACACTTAAATACACCAGGTTTTGTCACCAAGACGACAGCTATCGGAGCCTGGCACCGCGCCCACACCTGCCCCAACCACACACCTTTAGCGATGGCAGTCTGCTTCATTGTCAAATTAACGTCTATATATATATATATATATATATATATATATATATATATATATATATATATATATATATATATATATATATATATATATATATATATATATATATATATATATATATATATATATATATATATATATATATATATATATATATATATATATATATATATATATATATATATATATAGATAGATAGATAGATAGATAGATAGATAGATAGATAGATTCTAACACACAACAAGTAGAGGAAAGAAAAGTTCCTTGCCGTAAACAGCAAACTTATTATTTCTTTATTATTTCCGTCCACGCAATCTGCACAGCCGCCGCTGCCTGTTGGACGACAAACCCGCCGCGGAGTGGTGTGGTGTGTGTGTCGCGCCGCGGGTGGCTGGGATGACGGGGGGGGGTCGAGGGGGTGGCAAGTGGCATGCATTGCTCAGCACTCTCCGCCTGACACTGTGGAGGAACTTACGCCAAGAAGTAATCGTTTGTGAATGAAAAATAGCGACAGGCGTATGATGTAAACAAACTATGTCAGTTGGTTTATCTACCGTGCCCGACTCTGCGTAGCACCTGCCGGGGACTTTCTGCACTCCAGTCCGTGTGTCACCTCCCTCACCTTGCCTCACCTCACCTCACCTCATCTCAGCCCTGCATCATGACTTGCAGTGATCACTGTTCTCACTCAGCTTTCTTAACCAACGTTCTTTCTTCTTTCAACTTTAATGTTACTTCACTATTCCTCACCGTATGGGTAGTAAGAACTGAGACGTGCGTGCGCCTTCCCTCTCTCGCTCGCTCACAACACTTAGTTTTCTTGTGTGCATGGATGTGTGTTTGTTTGTGTGGTTCCGTTCTGGTGTGTGTGTGTGTCTGCGTTTGTGTGTATATATGTATACATTAATACTGTAACTACTACTATAACTGTACTACTACTCTAACTGTGCTGCCGTGTATACGAGATAGCATGCTTGTGTGTGTGCCTGTGTATCAGTGCAGGCAAGGCAAGGCATGGAAGGCAGGCGAAGGGAGACGAGACGAAGCGAGGCGAGGCAGCGCTGCATCCGTGCACTGATGGCCACCGGGAGCAAACAAAGCCCAGAGCCTCTCCTTGAGCATCAAAGGTCAGACGGCGCCTCCCTGCTGCCCTACTTACCGCGCTGACCACCACCCGTAAACACCGTCCCGGGAGGATAAAATTACTCACCTAGGATGGAGGAGAGCGAACCTACACAATCCAAGCCTGAGGGCGCTCCAGAGAGGAAGAGTGCCCCTATCCGTCACCGCCCGTAGTGCCACTAGGGCCACAGCGCAAGAGGGCGCTGCTTATTAGTGGAATGGCAGGCAGAAGGAGTGCCACGGAGAGAGAGAGAGAGAGAGAGAGAGAGAGAGAGAGAGAGAAGGCCAACAAAACTTTTACTAATGACAGATGAACAAAACACTACATCGATAAGTAAATTTCCACATCAGCCAAACACCACCACCACCACCACCACCACCACCACCACCAACCAACAACAACAACAACAATAACACTACCACCGCCACCACCAGGAGGCAGGCGGGCCCGGCAGACACGTGGGAGTGGAACAGATGCAAGAGTCATGAAGGTTAAAAATACATTGTAAAGAATTCTCACCAAGGTGTTGCGTGTCTGCAGTCATTTGTCGTCTCGTTTGCCTCCCGTCAGCCGTCCCTGCCGCCACTAACGCCGCCATTACCACATGATTACAGACACGGAGTCTTTTTTCCTATTTTTGTTGTGTATTTATGGCGTTTTTACTACAGACAAAGAAACGACGCCAGGAAAGATTTGCGGGGACGGAGAACCAAGGAAGGAGCAGAATGAACGGGGAGCCGCGGAACGAGAAGAATGAGCGAGGAACAACGGAACGAGAAGAATGAACAGATAACATAGAACAGAGAGGAATGAATGGGAATAATAGAAGGAAAGGAATGAACGGGAAACAACAGAACGAAAGGAATGAACGGGGAACAACGGAACGAGAAGAATGAACGTGGAACAACAGAACAGAGATAAATGAACAGGAGAACACCGAAGCAGCAGAATGAGCAGAGAATAACGGAAAGAAAGGAATGAAGAGGTAGCAATGGAACAATAGGAATGGAACAACGGGACAGAATCAGAACCACAATAAGAATAGAGAACCATTAAACAAGCAATATCTTGGACAGGAAACTGAGAAACGTGAGACATCCCCAGAGAATCACGAAAACAACAGGAAAAGAAGAAAGTAGAGTAAAACAGGCAAAATTTTTCTGTTTCATACGAGACAAGACAGCACGAGACACCGAAAACTTGGCAGGAGGAAGACGGAACGGTGCATGTGGAGGTGCTGGACAGGCGAACACGGAACGGAACACATGAAACTTATAGACAAAGGAATACGGAATGAAACGATACAATATGGAACGAAACGCCTTAAGATTTTATAGACAGAGGAAAATGAAATGAAACAAGACGGTATGCAACGGAACACCTCAAACTTTTAGACAAGGGAATATGGAATGGAACAACAACACAATACACAGCGAAACACTAAACTTGGATACGGGGAAATGTGGAATAAAACAATACAAATATGGACAAAAGTAACATTATTTTAACTTGAAGGCATTTGTTTTTACAATGCTGACTCCTTATTTGGGGAACTTATAATATAACCTGGTTTAATTTTTTATGTCCATCTAATCACTTTCCTTAACCCCTTCAGTACTGGGAACGCTTTTTTACCTTGAGAATTGTGTACGATTAGACCATCTTATTTACATTTGGAAGAATCTATGGAAGTGAAAAGATTAATGGCCGCAGTCTTCACTATTTTAACCTCCCACATGAGTTTTTGAAGCTGTATAAAATCACCAAATATTAAGCACAATGAATATGGAAACACGTCGTAGTACTGAAGGGGTTAAGCAGAGGAATAAGGAAGAAAACAACCTCAAACTCACCTCTACCTTTCTTTTCTTCCTTTTCCACGCCCTTTAATCTCTTTCTCACCACCGGAATGTTGCACCTCTTGCTATCTTCTATTGCTATTTTCATGCTAACTACTCTACTGATCTTGCTAACTGCATGCTTCCCCTCCTCGCTGCTGCTCCTCGCCTCGCTGCACAAGGCTTTCTTCTTCCTCTCACCCCTCCTCTGTCCAACTCCCTAATGCAAGAGTTAACCAGTATTCTCAATCATTCATACCTTTCTCTGGTAAACTCTGGAACTCCCTGCCTGCTTCTGTAATTCCAACTTTCTATACTTGACTTCATTTAAGAGGGAGCTTTCAAGACATTTATCGAAAAAAAAGATATTGCCATTCCTTATACCATTCCGGGCTCCTCTTCTCTCTCTCTCTCTCTCTCTCTCTCTCTCTCTCTCTCTCTCTCTCTCTCCCCTTTTCCTAGAAGATATTAGCAATGAAATGAATTCTAGGGAGAGAAAAGTAAAAAAGAAAAAAAGAGCGGCGAAGTCAATTGAATTTCTAATAGGAGGTCCCTAATGGTCCGCTTTTTTAATTAGGAAATTTATCTCCTCTCTTTCCTCCTCGATCTAAGTCGGAAGGGGAGGGAGGAGGGGGGGAGATGTGGGAGAGGGGATGGAAGGGTGGAAGAGGGAGGGGGCTGAAGTGACGTGGATGTAATTATGCTGTCTAATCTGTTCACCTTTGTATCTGTTTACCTGTTTACCTGTGTGTGTGTGTGTGTGTGTGTGTGTGTGTGTGTGTGTGTGTGTCAAGATAAATTTATCTGCCTGTTTGCCTCCACGCCTGCATACATGCCTACCCACCAACCTCCACTTACCAGCCTGCCCCTTACCTCTCCCTACCTTCCTGTCTGGTTTGTTTTCTATCCGTTTGTTTTGTTGTTTTGCTTGTGTACCATCTTTCTTGGTTACTTCTCTGCCTACCTGCCTACCTTAAATATTTCTCTGTCTTAATTGTCTGTCTGTCTACCTGTTTATTTGATGGCCTCTCTGCTTGCCTGCCTACCCGTACATCTTTATTTTTATCTGTCTACCTGTCTGCTTGCTTTCCTAACATCTTTCTACCCGTCTCGATTGCCTGCCTATCTGTCTGTTTGATTACCTCTCTGTCTGCTTGCCTTTCTATCTATTCATCTTTCCGTCCGTCTGTCTGTCTGTCTATCTGCCTGCCTGCCTGCCTGCCGGTTCTCAGTCCTTCACGCGCCACTACAGCCTCACAACACACAGCCCGGCTCTCAAGTACACTCACCGCCTGATGTATCGACTCGTTGCTCTTTTCCAATATTAGTTTGGTATTCTGCGAACAAATGGTTTCTCTGCTAAACTTTGATGTTCGTCCACTTAATTAGTTAGCGTGTGTGTGTGTGTGTGTGTGTGTGTGTGTGTGTGTGTGTGTGTGTGTGTGTGTGTGTGTGTGTGTGTGTGTGTGTGTGTTTGCCTCCCCTGGGACGCAATCGTCTGCACTGATAGTACTGATCTCTTCTCTAATAAGACCTGCCAGAAAATTACTTCTCTTTTTTTATCTTTTTGTCAGGAGGAGAGCGGCCAAGGTTGCCAAGGCTAAAATGAGAAAGTCTTTTTAATTGACGCTCCTCAAAAAATGAAGAGGTTCTAATCGGATTCACCAGTTTAATTCCGGAGTTGTCTTGATACACTTCCCTCAGTGGCGCTCAGGGAATAGGAAAGAGGAGGAGCAGGAGCGCCAGACAGAGGTTATGGGCGGGTAAGGGAAGCGGGAACTGAATCTGCATTTTGTTTTCTTTTGTGTTCCTGATAGCTACGAGAAGGTGCGAGTGTGTTCAGGGCTCCGGTAGTGTTGCCTCGTGGCGTGTTGGCTGCAGGGGGCGGAGAGAACGTCCTTGAGAGTCAGTACGTGCTTGTGTGACTCTTCCCAGCACCATAGAATCCCTTTGTTGCGTCGCTAGCCTCAACTAATTGGTTCCCAAGTAGAGTGGTAGATAAATGGAAGAGACTCATTAGTAATAAGGTGGTTAGTGCTGGGCTGTTAAGAAACTTTAAAAGATTACACAAGTTTATGGATGAGGATGACATGATTTATTCAGGACTGCCATGTGTTGACTTGATGGGTTCATATGCCTTCCCTTATTTTATTTATTTCATACTAATCACTCTCAGTATAATAATTCCTCTGTTAGAGACATTTTCTTCAAATTCACCTTTTTAACATTTATATTTTGTACTTCAATCTCCTTGTTTCGGTAACTTATAAAGACAAAACTGACCTTATTTTGATTTGATGGCACTTTTCTTTTTCATAGCCTCCCTATTTTTGCACTAGTCTCCCTATTTTGGCTACTTACAAAGACAAACCTGACCTTATCTAATTTGTGTGCCCATCTAAACAATTTTCTTACAGTGCTTCACAAATGGCCATTACAACAGCAAAGGGGTTAACTTAAATCTCACTCTCAGCGTCCGTCTTATCTGTTGTCGTGAAGATGAAGCAGATGTTATTCTTTCCCTTATAATCCACAGCAACTCTCTACCCGCCACTCACTTACGGACGTGCTCGCGTAATTCTAGTGTGTGTTTATTTGCATACCAACATGTAGCAGATCGAGTAATATTATTTATGCAGTCTTATTAATATTCTTACTCGCTCAGTGCAATGATGGAAGTCTCTCTCTCTCTCTCTCTCTCTATCTGGTAAATGGAAAATGGATGAACAGAAAATGAGGGGAGGGCTGGTAGAAAGTGGAGAAGAAAGAGGAACTGGTGGAAGAAGATGAGGAGGAGGAGGAGGAGGAGGAGGAGGAGGAGGAGGAGGAAGAGGAGGAGGAAGAGGAAGAGGAGATGGAGGAAGAGGAGGAGGAGGAGGAGGAGGAGGAGGAGGAGGAGGAGAGGAGGAGGAGGAAGAAGAAGAAGAAGAAGAAAAGGAGGAGGAAAGCAAGGAAGGACAGAAAGGTAACATGAGGCGGGGAAGAATGACAGGGAAGATTAAGCGAGGAGGAGGAGGAAGAGGAAAGGAGGAGGAGGAGGAGGAGACGGCGGAGGCAAGTTAGTATTACCTGCCACACCTTACTAACTTCCACAGCGTCGCCTTATGATTCACCTGTGCTCACCTGGCCGGCCTTGCTCATTAGGTCTGCCGCCGAGCAGTAATTACATCCTCCACCTGGCACTAATTTCTACCTGTCCTTCGGCCTAATCACCTCTCCTACCTGAGTAATTAGTGGCAGCCACTCGAAGGCTTCCCCTCCCCACACCTGCAGTCCATCCCCTCCCTGCGTCCCCTTCCATTACTGTGGTTTTGCTCCCTCCCACACTCCTCCTCCCGTCCCTTCCTTCCGAGCTCCTCACTTCATCTTTCCTTAATCCTTATTTATATCCTTCGCATTATTCTTGCTATCTGAAAAGCCACACACACACACACACACACACACACACACACACACACACACACACACACACACACACACACACACACACACATAGGGTGACAGGAGGCCGGCTAACCATCCTTAAAAGACAGAGCAATCAGTCGAGGAACAAGAGAATTAAATTAAGTTTCCAACCTCCACTGGTTCTAAAACTGCACAGATTGGGAAGCTGTAGCGTTAGGGAGGGTCACGTGGGAGGAGAGGTAGGTGATGGGAGACCAGTGAAACAAATGGAAGTGGAAGTCAGCGGGAGATGGAGGAAAGGGGAAGAGGAGAAGGGAGGAGGAAAGATAAGGTGAGAAAGTGAGTAATGGAATTTAAGGCTAGCAGTGATCAAGGGAGGAAGGAAAGGGAACTGAGGCAAGCTGTGAAAGGTTAGAGAGAAGGGGAAGAGGGTGAGAAGAAAAGAAAGGAGGTGGGAGTGAGGATGGGACGCAAGGCGATAAGGGGGAAGAGGAAGGAGAGAAAGTATTCTGTCACAGTCGAAGTCTGTCTAATTTGAAATTAAACTCTGCCCAAAGTTCATTTTGTTCCGAATTAGTTGTGTTTCCGAGTTTGCAGCACAGGACCGGCCGTTTTGTCTTCCTGGCAGACGGCGTGATGAAGGGACTGTCCTCCAGCGGCCCTCGGGGGAACTTGCTACAAATCTCAAAACTTGAACCTTCCGAGTCGTTCGAAGCCGACGCGTCGAACCTCCCGTGACTGAATCAGAATTTCTTTTGATGTTTTTCCCCTTCCCCGTTCCGTTCATTTCATGTCGTCCAATTCACACTCTTATTTCCGGCAGTAATATTGTCTGACGTAACTTGATTAAGCCGCCCCGTCCGAGCTGTCCTGCTGTTGATGCTTATTGCGCCTTGACCCCGCCGAGGAGACGAGTAAGGATCCAAGGCCTTTAATGAAATGTTCCCATCAACAGGAGCGTAGGCGGGGGCTGTAAGGGTCGTGGAGGCGGAGTCGATGGTTGCAGGGGTCGTTTGGAGGGAGATGAGGCTGTAGGAGGTCATGAAGGTGAAGGCGAGAGCATGTCATGCGGTTGCTACAATTCTTCCCATGACACGCCTGACCTCCACACTGACCACCGCACGCCCTGACTCCTGGCGCAGGGGACTCCCACACCTTGCCGCCCTCCCCTCCCTCCCCTGTACCCCTTCGGCAGTAGAGGAGCCAGAGGAAGGAGAGAGGTTTGGAACAATAAAAAGGGGACAAGTGGACGATTAAAGCCCAGGCCAGTGTCCACATGGTAGGGGGTGACCAGGTGATCATGTGTCGGTGATCAGTTGAGTTTGCGTGGGTCTGAGAGGAGAGGAGAGAGAGGAGAGGAGAGGAGGGCTAATCGCGGGTGTAACGAGCGGTGTGAGTGTCAGCTGTTTCCTGAGAGGGTCTCGCACGATGCCTGCAGCGTCTCTTGACTCCCTACGCCCCAGAGACGCCTCCAGAGGTGTTGAGGGCGCTATGTGGGGCAGTAGGGCAGCACATGGCCCAGGATGAGGCAGCGGGAAAAGCCAGCAGAGAGTACTCCACTGATCAGGCCAACGAGCGGCGAGCGGCGGCGCTGCTGACGGCAACACTCCGGGAATCAATAGAAGCCGGGCAAGGTTGGTAAGACTCGTTTTCTCACACCATCTGCCGGCGCTGCCCACCTTACTGGCCGCCCCTCGACAATTTCACCCACTTTGGGGATGTTTACTGTGTAAGAATTTTATGGAACAGAAATAACGGCTGCGAATAACGTCATGGGGCAGAGGGAGGGAGTGTTGGTATGTGTGGGCAGGCGGTGGAAGGTGGGGCTGTGGAGATGACGAAGGGCCGGCGTGGCGGTGAGCGGCGGCTGACACCACTAGTACTTGGGTCTTCTCGTAAACACTTACGGAATAAACGAGGACGCAGGGCCCAGGGGGAAGGGTACCGGGGAGGAACTCACCCATTCACAGCCTCCTGATCCTGTCACTTCGGAGCCACGTGAGGGCCGGCACGAGGAGGCGTGGGGCGTGGAGGGGCGTGTCGGGATCGGCGGCGACGCGGCAGCACCATTCCGCTACGTCATTCGCAGCTTGATCGCAAATCACACTCGCCTCCCCAGAAACCCGCGGGAGGCGGCGGCGACACCTGCTGGCCGCGGCGCCCTCACGCCCTCACCTCCCTCACACCGCGGCGCCCTCCCTCAAGCCGCCGCGAATCCTAAAGGCCGTTCTAGGAAAACTTTGAGCCACTGATGGTGGTGATAAAGGCTAACTACCTTCCCTCTCCTCCTCCTCACCTCCTTCACTCCTCTTCGCCCCTCACCCCATCACTCCTCCATGTGCTGCATCCACGCCCTGAGACTGTGGGCACGGAGGGAAGCACCAGCAAGACTAGTGGCAGTAGTAGCAAGAGCAACAGTATAGTAGTAGTAGTAGTAGTAGTAGTAGTAGTAATAGTAGTAGTAGAAGTAGTGGCAGCAGCAGCAGCAGCAATAGCAGCAGTAACAACAGTGGAGATAGTAGCAGTAGTAGTAATTGCAATAGTAGTAATAGTCGTCGTGGTAGTAGTATTAGTATTATCATCAAGAGACGTCTCCACCACCACCACCACCACCACCACCACCACCACTATAACAACAACAATGAGCAGCAGCAGGCCAGGCCGGGGAAAGCGGCGGGCGAGGTTGTTTCTGTGAGAGTGGTGGAAGTTAGCGTCAGTACTTTTCCCAGCCATTTCCTCTTTGGGTGCCCTCCAAGAGTGACGCCGGCCTCGCCTCCGCGCTCACTCCTGTCAACCTTTTCATTCTGGCGCTGGTTATGAAAGCCCGGGGATGTGACGGTCCGCTGGTCGGGGACTTATATTGATTTCCGCGATGAATGACGGCCACAGAAATCGGGCGAAGTAAGGTATCAGGATAAATCTCGTTGTGGAGGACGGCGTATCTCCGTAATCTTGTGAGTCTGTATGTGGGAAGATACGAACTGAGACTGGAAGAGATTGGTAAGCGTTAGACTCTGGTGGTTAAGCGAGGCAGGCTGTTTGGCTTCTGACTTTGGCCTGTATTCTGAAACACCTCTGTGCCGCACCTCCAATGTTTCCAAAGGGCTCTAGTTGAAGTTACAAGGTCATTTCCGTAATTCTAGTGGAATATCAATAAAGTTTCTGCCTTATCAACAGGACAAAGACTCTTCAGAATTCGGGCAAAAGTCTCTGTGGTTTTAGAAAATAGTCGCGGTGAGAGGGAAGCGTTTTTTAACATGGCGTTTTGACTCTATAGTCTCTTGATTCGCTGTCTCTTGATTCACTGCTAGGTAATCAAGATCAGATCCGGTTCACAGGGGGTTTGCAGAAATTACGAGGTAGGATTGGAAAGTGCGTATCCTGAGTGGGCGTTAAGTGTGGCAGGCTGCTTGACTTCCCACCGCAACTGATTGCATCCTCACGACTAACCTTTTCATTACTAGTGCATGCATCATTTCTTAATTACTAACCACTTTGAGACTTTTCTTCTATCTTAAATACATCTCCAAAGATTATACAGTATACAAACTGCAAAATATGTTTTTTTTATCTTCTTTTTTCTTGTAGATGCTTATAAAGATTTCATACTTTGCTTATAGTCATGTGAATTGTTGCAGATCCTTGTGTAGAGTTCTCACGGAAAATAGAGAAAAGACCAGTAGATTAAGTGTGGCAGGCTTTTTGACTCAACACCACAAATGCATCATTTTGACTTGCCGCTAAGTGGGTATTGGATATCAGATCCTGCTGTGAGGAATTAGTTTTTCTTGAGTGACTTTAATCACCCACGAAGGGAAGTATCGTTCTACTTGCTCAGAATGTTAGTTAAGTCAGTTTACTTGTGGGAGAAGCGGGCAGTATCAATATTTGAGGCTTTAGACATTTTTCTCATTTTACTTGTGAGTGCTTTACCTTACTTACAGGATTATGCTTTACCACCGCGTACTTACCAGAAAGGAAAGTATTGGAGGTTGGATGTAGCTGAATGGGATCAATGATGAGTACATTACTGGTAACTTGGTCGTCCTATAGAAAAGGTTTCTTAGTCATCTTGGAAATGTTCGGTTTGATTTGCCGCAGCATTGACTCAGTCAAGGAGGCATTCAGAAGTGATTTAGTGGCGGGGATCCCTTGCAGCCCCAGCACTGGTTGTCCCATCAGCTTATATTAAGGTTCCAGACGATCTTATTCGGAAAAGTACCGTCTCCATTAACTTCCGAGACATCTTTGCCGCGGCGCTATTATGGTCTCGCTGTTGTGGCGCCAAAAACAGACCATTCAACTTATAACTGCTCTTTTAGCATTGGTGGCACTCTTGGGATGAATTTGTACTTTTCTTGTGTATGAAGAAGACTGATAGAAGAGAAAAGAAGCTTCCTCATTTGTAGCGTTCAGAAAAAAAGTTAATTAGGAAAGTCTCACAAACCTTGGTCTGTTTAGTTCCGAAGGTTCTTGGTGTTCTTTTCTTGAAGCAGCTCAGGTTGTAGGAGACTGGAGGAAGAGAAACAGTCGGGAAGATCCATAATTGATCAGTGAGAGTGGTGAGAGAGTGAAGAAGATACTGGTTTAACTCATGCAGTAGTGAAGGGGACGGAATAAGGTTAATGAATAAAAAGTCTTGGGGCACCTGGCGGAGATGAGGGAGGGAAGGGGGGAGGGATGGAAATATTTAGTTAACAAGTTCAGAGGAACATAACCTGCTTACGTCACGATGGAGAGAGTAGTGAGTAATGATTAGTGTGATATGAGGAATGCATGTGATAAGCATTAGCAGTGAGAGAGAGAGAGAGAGAGAGAGAGAGAGAGAGAGAGAGAGAGAGAGAGAGAGAGAGAGAGAGAGAGAGAGAGAGAGAGAGACTGTTATGTGTGGATAGCCAATTATTGACCAGCAGATTCCTATGACAAAGTACCGTTGTTCATCATGGCAGCAGCGTACTATCGGCGAATGAAATGGTAAAATACTCATAATCATATCATCAATGAATATAAATGAATCGTCTGTCGCTCGAAGCTGTTATGCTATTTCACCACCACCACCATCACCACCACTACTACCAAGTTCGACAAGTCACAGTCCATACTCGCTTGGGAAGGGACTCCGCCACTTCCTGCCGAGTACCTCCTCTTCACTCAGGCCACAAACACGTACTGCTTGGGTAAAGTAACACAGCAAATCATCATTATCACAGGAGGTGGCAGGCGAGGCTTTGCGTTCTGGTTTATGTGTGTTAGACATGCACGTGGATAGACACTAGGTAAGACTTCTTGTTTTACTTTTATTGTCGTATTAAGTTGCACAGAAATGGTCTTAACCCGTTCAGTACTGGGACACATTTTTACCATGAGTTTTGTGTATATTAGACGATTCTATTTACATTAAGAAGGTTTTATGGAGGTCAGAAGATCAATGGCCAGAGTCCTCACTATTTTAATCCTCCCATAAGTTTCTGAAGGTGTATAAAATCACCAAGTAGTAAGCAGAATAGATATGAAAACGCGTCATGGTACTAAAGGAGTTAAAGTAATACATATGTTCTTTTTATTTGTCCAAGAGTTTCCCTTCCACCGTGATGGGGACAAAAGTTCTGCTGATGCTTGTTCTTCCTTTAAATTCACTTGTATTCCTTTGTCCCTGACCTTCCTCAATACTTCTTTTTTCCGTCGATATATTCTCGTCGTCTATCCTTCTGTTCAACTTATGGTTCAAGTTTATGTCTGTCTATCCATCCCTTACCACTTCTTTTATTCGTCTTTCTTCATCATTTATTCATTGAGTCTTTCGTTCATACCGCCTTCCATTCTTTCCTTTTCTCTTTTCTTCACCTGTTCGCTCTTTTAGTTCTTTGTCTTCCTTCTCGTCTTTCCTTCCTGTTTCTTTTTCTTCACGCTTCCGTCTTTCTTCTAGTCCTTCACTTGTCTTTTCTTGTATGCTGTGTCCGACTGTCTGTCCTGTTCCTCCCCTCCGCTACAGAGATGGAGACAAAGAGGAGGCACAGAGACAGACAGATAGACAAACAAACAAAGACTAATAGACACACAAGTACAATCGATGGAACGAGACAAAGAAAAGGACAAAAAGACAGATGTAGATAGACAATTATAACACTTAAAATGATAAAGAAAAAAAAAGTTAACCTGCTCCCACCCATTATCGATCCTCTCCCCCTCCCTCACTCATCCCGCTCACCACCCTTCTCCCCCCCTCACTCTCTTCTCTCCTGCACGCAGTCACGACTCACCTGCCTGCCTGCCTGCCTGCCTGCCTGCCTGCCTACCTGCTTGCCTATCTACCTGTCTGCCTACCTACTTGCCTGCTGTAGAGGGAATTATTCACAGTGACCCGCCGTTCAAAAAAAACAACAACATGTAAATCGAACAAATAAGCGTTACAGAATTATCCGAATAAATTATGCGCTCTTGCAAATTGAAGATAAATAAATTCACATCTGTAATCTTTTATCTTTCCTTTTAAGGTGGGAGAAATAAATCACGTGGAGATGACTCATGTGTTTTCTTTTTATTTTGTCTCTTCTTTTATTTTACTGTGTGTGTGTGTGTGTGTGTGTGTGTGTGTGTGTGTGTGTGTGTGTGTGTGTGTGTGTGTGTGTGTGTGTGTGTGTGTGTGCGCGCGGGCGCGTGTGGTGGAGGGGAGCAGGGCAGGTGGATCCTTTAGGGTGTTAGGTAAACTTTCAGAGGATTCAGTGGACCCGTGGGAGCCCGCCGAGCCCCACAGCCCCTAACACTCCCTCGGGGCGCGTCGGGAAGGGGCCGATGTGTCACCAGCCTGTGGGAGGGAAGGCCAGAGGGGCAGACTCGACTGCCTGAAGGAGGACAACGACTCGGGAACTTTGATGTTGTTGTGGTGTTGTAAGGCTAAACAGGACATTGTAAGGGGCGTCGGGTGATGGAGTGCTGGTGGGGAGGAGCCTTCGTGCTGTGTTACCTTATGTCTCTCGCTTTAGGCCAAGGGACGATAAGGTTTTTATACATCATTTCATCGCAGGTTCCATGAGAGTTATCCTTACCTGGTGTAGATTTAGTGTCTGAGTCACGGAGGCTTGATCGGAGGTGGCTGTTCTTTGTTCGCCTTATTATTTGAATTGTCATGCTTTTCCTTTCTTTTTTATCAATTTCAGCAAAAGTACAGCCCCTTACTTGATATATGTGAGGTATAAACTGAGATTATGGAAGAAAACTTCGAAAATCTCTATTGTATCAAATGGTTTATATATTTATTGAGCTTTCGTGAGGTATAAATTGTAATCGTGGTACAAAACTTTAAAAATCTGTTGCATCACAGTGTATTTATATGTTTACTGAGTCTTTGTTTTCTTTAGAATTTTCTTTTCATTTCATTGTAATTGTTCATTCTGTTTTCCCGATCCTTGTTGATAGCAGACGAACACGTCACAGCATCAAGGGTACTGTTCTTTGCTCCTCAATTTGTATCCTTAGTATTCGTTAGTATGCATGCATGAATATATATGTGTTATGTATGTACCTCTCTGTCTCCAGTCCGTGAATTGTAAAGCGTGTTCAATGCAAGTAAGAGTAAAGTGACGGTGGTGGTGGTGGTGGCGAGGTACATTTTTAAACTTATAACTTCTTAGGTCGCAGATTAAAACACTGAAGGTTTCAAGACACCAACAATCACTAATATTTTCTAAAGAATCCCCCCAAAAAAGAATAAATAAATAAATAAATAAATAAATAAATAAAACAATGATAACAATGATAAATGAATAGATGAAGTATCGCACTGAAATGAGCAAACCGACTGTCTTTGCAGCAGAAACAGAGACGCATTGACATAACAATAACATTAAAGTAAAGGCAGAGCAGCACAACAACTGGGCCATGTCGCGCCGGTCCTGGTGAGGGGAATGACATGTTACGGTGGTGGTGGTGCTAGCTGTGGTGGTGGTGGCAGTGGTGGTGGTGGTGGTGGTGGTCCCTGTGATGGCGAGAAGAGTGAGTGATGGCTCTTTCCGAGGGGTGATCAAGGGGTGCTGTGATGGGCGTCCTCATGGGAGAGATGGGCGTGATGGGCTGGCTGCTGGGAGGTAGAGGGAGAAGATGGCGAGTCTTCTCATTTCTCAGAGCTCAAAGACGAGTGGCGCGGCCTCATAATCTTCAAAGGGCGGCAAGAAGTGGCGTCTCCTCCCAAGGGTGTCGCTGCTCGCCTCGCCCGCCTCGCCCGCCTCGCCCCACGCGTCACGAAATTTAGTATCTTTGGTGCCTGGTCCGCGTGTTCACCGTCAGGCGCCACGTGAGGTTGGTACGCCTGTTTCGTTAACTCTTTCACTGGTGCTGACACGTCTTCCATTAGTCGCAAGTCACTTTGAGATACTTTTTTCATTTTTTTTTTCAATGTTCAGCACTTATTTCTTGACATTTTACTAGCTAGACAATGGGAAATGTATTGCTTTTTTTTATTTTTGTTTTTTTTTCCTCTTCCGTGGTTCCTGAAGGGAGTTCAGTGCAGGTGTTGGTGGTGGTGTGAAGTAATGTGTGTCGCAGTGAAAGCCTTGTTTATCTTACGTTCGTTCATGTTTTGACTTCTTTCTTTTTTCTTTACTTTTCTTCATTACTTTTCTTTTCTTTTTTCTTTTTCTCTGAGATGTTTTTTTTCTGTTTTGTGTGTCTTGTCTTTGTTCCTTCCTCCCTTGTTTTGTCTTCATCTTCTCTCTCTCTCTCTCTCTCTCTCTCTCTCTCTCTCTCTCTCTCTCTCTCTCTCTCTCTCTCTCTCTGAATTGGCTGTTTTGTTTGCTATTTTGTTTTATTCTTGTTACTCTTTTGTTTTTGTCTTTGAATCATCTTTGTTCTGCCTTTCTTATTTTGTTATGCTCTTTCTAGTTTATCGTTTTTCCATCTGTCTTTTTCCCTTGTCATTTCATTGTGTTCTGTCTTTATTTTCGTCTTTCTCTTGTTTTTTTTTCCGTCATTGTCTTTTCTTTATTCTGCT
>NC_059300.1:23631330-23633830 GCF_017591435.1 Portunus trituberculatus
TGAAGGATGTGGCCATTTCTCCATCTTGTGTTCCTGCAGAAGAGTGTAACTGACTCCTCCATCAGTCACACAGCCTTCAGAAAGAGGACAGCTTCTAGGAGAAATATTTTACGAACACTAAGGATTTCAAGAAAAACGAAATATCAGCTCACTCCTTAATTGTCCCTTTTTGTGGTGCTTGATTCCTTGATCATGCTGCTCTGATTACTTGTAAAAGAAAAAAAGGTCCGCACAAAAGGAAGGCTGGAGAAAAATAGAATAGGTATATACATCTTTTCCTCATATTTCTCCAGTAACTGTGTGTCTGTCTTCTCCCCGTCACTGCCACAATCCCTCCAGCTGTTTATGACACAGTATTCGTGGCAACTCGTGTTTTTGTCAGTTTTCACCACGCAGGGGAAATACAGCTATGCATTTAAGGGGCGAGGTGCAGTAAAGCGGCTGAGATACAGGTGGGAGAGCACGCCACGCGGCAATTTACCTGGGCGCTCATCTCCGTTTTCCTGACGTTTTAACACGTGACTCGCCTCCCCCTTGGGAACGCCGCCACTGCAGTCTTGGTTACCGTAGTTATCATCCCGGGGTTTTCTTGCGAAGTTGTAATACTGAAAAGGTGTGAAGGCTGGACTGTAGAACTGTAGAGATATGATGCACTTGGCCGTATACATCAATGAGAGGTGACCATGTGTTAACTTCAAAATGTGAATCATTATGTCAATGAGTCGGTGGTCAGTTAGTCATTCAGTCATTCATACAGTCACTCAGTCAGTTAGTTAGTTAGTTAGTCAGTCAATTAATCAATCTCAGTTAGTGAGTCAGTTGGCGAATCAATCTATTAATCAATCATAGAATTATTTAGTTAATCAGTTTATCATTCAAATCATAAACTTCTTAGAAAAAAGTATTTATTTAAATTTTTTCGTCTCAACAAATTTTTTTTCATTCTTCAACTCTTGTGACGTGAATGCATAGAACATCAAAAAAAAAAAAAAATGGCCTGTGATTATGATTTGTTAGCAAGAAATTATTTCTCGCACGTTTGTAACATTAGAAAAAACACCTTCCAGTCATTTTTTTCCTACGCTGCACATTAGACACACGCAATAAAAAGTCAACTTTGTACATGTAAATACTTAAAGAGAAAGTTATACAGTAACGTTCTTGTTTTTCATTTTTATTTATTTACTTATCTATTCATATGTTTATTTTTGTTAATTTCAGTTTAGTTTTGATCTGGGATGTTGCTTTTGAAATATTTCCTCCCGTATCCCTTCACGCTGTCTGAGTCTTCTGTCTTCTTTCTCTTCCTTCCTTTTCTTTCTCTCTTTTATAATGCTGCACCGATTTCCGCACGAGAGAGTGCAATGGCGGACAAAAAATCAAGTATTACCAAAAGAAAAAAAAAAATAAAATAGATAAATAAGTAAAGCGAATTGAACCGACATCACTACATTAGCTGCCAGAAACACTGATGTAAACACACACACACACACACACACACACACACACACACACACACACACACACACACACACACACACACACACACACACACACACACACACACACACACACACACACACACACACACACACACACACACACACACCTTTCCTCACCACAGCAACACACGCGAAGTGTTCAGGTGTTGTGTAGTGAAGCCATTTTGTCAAGCACTCTCACGTTTTCCCAGCCTCGCCTTCAACACAGCACAACACAACCGAAGCACAACACAGCACAGCAGAACACAGCACATCACAACAGCACGAAATAAAGGAAAGAGTGTGGGGGACAAAGGGAAGAAACGAAGGAAACGAAAGAAGAAAATTAAAGAAAGAAATAAGAGAGGATAAAGGGGAAGGAAAAAAACAACAAGAATGGGAGGAGAAAGAAGGAAGAAGAGATGAGACGAGGAAGGAAGGAGGAGGATTGAAGAAAGGAAAGAAGAAAGAATGGAAGGAAGGAAGATGAAGGTGTTGTATTAGAAGTATATCATTAATGTGCAGAATTTACTGATGGGAAAGTGTGTGTGCGTGTTTCACTGTTTGATCTGCTGCAGTCTCTGACGAGACAGCCAGACGTTACCCTACGGAACGAGCTCAGAGCTCATTATTTCCGATCTTCGGATAGGCCTGAGACCAGGCACACACCACACACCGGGACAACAAGGTCACAACTCCTCGATTTACATCCCGTACCTACTCACTGCTAGGTGAACAGGGGCTACACGTGAAAGGAGACACACCCAAATATCTCCACCCGACCGGGGAATCGAACCCCGGTCCTCTGGCTTGTGAAGCCAGCGCTCTAACCACTGAGCTACCGGGCCGTGTGTGTGTGTGTGTGTGTGTGTGTGTGTGTGTGTGTGTGTGTGTGTGTGTAGGAAAGGCGTGGCGAGGATTGCGTGTTGTGTTGAGAGTGAATTTTCAGTAATGATGATATACAATGAGGACTTAAGTATTGAATGGATAAAAATGGATTACTTAAATGAAGAACTACA
>NC_059300.1:23643830-23653830 GCF_017591435.1 Portunus trituberculatus
TGTGTGTGTGTGTGTGTGTGTGTGTGTGTGTGTGTGTGTGTGTGACCGATTGTTAGACAGACCGACCGAGCAGTATAGAGAGAGAGAGAGAGAGAGAGAGAGAGAGAGAGAGAGAGAGAGAGAGAGAGAGAGAGGAGGTTGGATTGAATAATTGGATTATTAGTTACCGGCAACATTCACTGAGGATATAAATCCTTCCTTCATGTCTCTCTCTCTCTCTCTCTCTCTCTCTCTCTCTCTCTCTCTCTCTCTTAAAAAGGAAAGACCGGAGAAACAAAAAAATGGTCTCGGGAGAAACTTTGTGAAAAATATTGATAAATGACATTACAAGGAGAGAGAGAGAGAGAGAGAGAGAGAGAGAGAGAGAGAGAGAGAGAGAGAGAGTCAAAATGCGATAGGTTCACGAGCAAGTGGCGTCGCCCGAACTCCGTAACTCAATTTCAACATTTTAATATCTGCTGACCGGGAAAGACAAGGGTTCTGCCAAGATTTATTTACCTTGCCGGCGCGCGCTCCTTCCTGCCTTTTGTGTTTTGTTTTTTTCTTTCCCTCCCTCCTTTTCCTCTTCTCCATTTCTCCTTTTCCTCGTGTTCTCTACGCATCGACCAAGCTACTACCTGTCGCCATCTTGTCTTATTTTCGTCTTTCTTTAATGTAATAGAGTGCAATTTATTGGATTTGCCTCAAGTTTCGCTGTTACACCTCGAGTTTCGCTGTTACACCAAGTTTTGCTGTTACACCTCAAGTTTCGCTGTTACATGTCACTATCACCGTCACTCTCACTCCTGACTGGCGCCATCTTGTGTTATTATTTGCTCTTTTTATGTATTTTAGTGTCAGTTGTTAGTTTTGTCTCATGTTTCGCTGTTACAACTCAAGTTTCGGTGTTACACGTCACTCACACATCACTGCTTGAGGAACTACCTCTTTATCGTCTCTCGTGTGTCCCTCCAAGAAACCACGATGAGCTTACACCTCCGCCCGGTTACCTGTGGGTGGCGCAGGAGGTGCCGCGCCGCCCACGCCTTCCATTCCCATCCTCACTCGTCTTGTTTGTTTCTAATTAACGGAAACTGTTTCTTGCCGCTGCGTAATAGACAATTTGGTGACTTTTTCTGTGTGTTCTTTATTACAAATTTCACCTTGAACCTTCTCCTTTCGTTAGTTAAGTGTTTTTTTTCTTTTTTTTTTATTTAATTAGTCTTTCCATTTTTGTTTGCCCTAGTTATCGTGTCCTTCGTCTATTCCTGATAACGCATTTTGTTCCCTTGTTTTCCTTATTTTCCAGGTTAGTCTCTAAAGTTTTATTTCATCCATCTCTCCTCAAAGTCCAGTAAATTTTCGTGTGTAACTTTTCACCGGTTTCTGCATTTATTGATTTAGTTTTTCTCCTAACTTTATACTTTTTCCAGTGTTGTTTAATTTCTGGTCGTATTCCTCTCCTCGTTCTTGCCAGGTGGCCCATAACCCTCCATTCAGACACCTTTTCTCTCACTACAATTTTCGAATCCTGTCCACGGTCCGGGTGTAGGTTGGGCTTCCTCACTCGGTTCAACGTCTTCTTAGCGGGTGGGCTTTAAGATAGGAGGTACCCCAAAATTACCCCCTTTAGCCTATAAATTCCCGTGAAAAGCCTACATGGTATAAATAAGAAAAAAGAGATGATTACCAAGATGATCAACAGTGCTCCTCCCAATAACAATATGGATATCTTGTTATAGTCTTTCATTAGAACCATAAAAAAAAAAATCTCAGAAACTCACGACATTTCAGCTAGAGCCTTTGGAATATAGCGAAGTTGCAGCGAGAAGTAGTTTTGAATACAGCCCGTTCTTTACACCGCAGCTTTTTCTCACACTCTTCCATTCCTTTACCCCGCGCGTCACGACCTCTTCATTTGGCGACCGTTGAGGTACGCCTATAAGCGGTGTAAGCTGTCCGTTTAACCTGGCCCATATCGTTTAATATTCATGGCCTGACCCTCCCCGCCAGCCGTTAACTGGGTCACTTGCATATCTAAGAGTCGCCAGCCAGCCAGCCAGCCAACCAGCCAACCAGCCAGCCAGTCATCCTTCCAGCCAGCCACCCGCAGCCCCACAGCCGCCCGCCATCTCGCTTCCAGTCCCAATGTTGCGGAAATCAGGCAAGAACGTGAATGTTGTGTTTGAATTCAGCGGCGGCGGTAACACACACACACACACACACTCTCTCTCTCTCTCTCTCTCTCTCTCTCTCTCTCTCTCTCTGTTTTGTATATCACCGCCAGCAGCTCCGTTTTGAAGGAACCAATTACCGCCTTCGCTATAGACGCCCTCACTCTGACAGCCAATCATCTGGCTTGTCTTTTACTACTGGCACTCTCTCTCTCTCTCTCTCTCTCTCTCTCTCTCTCTCTCTCTCTCTCTCTCTCTCTCTCTCTCTCTCAAGCGCGCATACTCACACACACACACACACACACACACACACACACACACACACACACACACACACACACACACACAGTTTACTAAGCCGGGAATTGCAAGCCATAGCTAAAAGGGTCCACTGTGATCGGCTGCCGCGGCAAACAATAGCGATGTGCGGCGAGACGAAGAAAATGGGACGAGTGGTGATAAGTGACCGGCCTTTTACGTGCAGAGAGAGAGAGAGAGAGAGAGAGAGAGAGTGGGGTGAGGGGGGAGAAACATACCTACCTACCTACAGTGCCACATTTTTCAACTTCAGTATACAAAGTTCAGATGACACACCGAGTCAGTACAGAGGCAGAATGAGTGTCAGTGTATCAGTGGCAGCATCAGTATTACCAACACCAACTAGAACAGCAACAGCAGCAGCAGAAGCAGTGTATTGTAGCGTATAGTGGCAGCAGTGGAGGTAGAGGAGGAGGAGGAGGAGGAGGAGGAGGAGGAGGAAAAGATGGAGGAGTTGGAGGTGGAAGTGGAGTGAAATGTTTACTGGGATAAAAGTTGGAATTAGACAAAGGGCGTGTGTTAGATATCCCCCCATCACCCCAAACCAACCCCTGCACCCCACGCCCCCCTCCCCTCACACCTCATTGTTCAGGTCCCGTGTGTTGGGCGAGATAAAAAGCCTGAAGGGGATGTGAAGGTGTCAAATAGGAAATGGAATGGGCGCCTCTGATGGTCTTTGTTCTTCACGATATCACAACACACAATAACTTGAACTGATGCCGCGACAGAGAGAGAGAGAGAGAGAGAGAGAGAGAGAGAGAGAGAGGGAGAGGGAGAGGGAGAGGGAGAGGGACGAGCGACCAGAATGAGGTGAGAACACAAGGGGAGACAAAGAGAAAGAGAACAGTAAAGAATAATAAAGGTACAAATGAGGATAAAGAGGAGATAACTTACCACATATATGAGAGAGAGAGAGAGAGAGAGAGAGAGAGAGAGAGAGAGAGAGAGAGAGAGAGAGAGAGTATATGACGATGTGTAGTAGAATGTTTCAAATAACCATGAAAAATAAAACCGGAAAAAATACTCTCACCCTCACTAGAGAGAGAGAGAGAGAGAGAGAGAGAGAGAGAGATACAGATGATGATGGAAGGTCACACATGCAGCCACACTTCTCCATTGATTGATTGATGAAAAAGGGGATTTATTGAATACCAGAAGCCAGCCCCACTCAATCACTCATCCACTCACTCACCACCCTCAACTAAAAAAAAAAAAAAAAGAAAGAAAAGAAAAAAAAATATCTGGTCCAGGCACTTACCACCATCCCTTCCACAGTTACGATACAACAATAATAGAAGAAAATCCCTTGGGCTGTAACTTCCTCCCACCTACACCACCCCCTCCCCAAAATCCTTATCCACGCCCTTTAACGACCATATCCAGTCTTTTTCTTATTTTTCGTTTGCCAGCTAAGTAACATTTTGATCGCCCCTTCCCCAAAATTTCTATCCTTATCCTTTTATCGACGCCCTTTATCGACCAAATCTAGTCTCCTTTTTTAATTTCTTTTTCTATTTGACAGCTAACCAACTTTGTGATCGTCCCCTCCCCAAAATCCTTATCCTTGTCCTCCCATCCACACCCTTTAACTCCTTCAGTACTGGGACGCATTTTTATCACGCGTTTTGGTTACGTTAGACAGTTTTATTCATATTAAGAAAAGTCTATGGAGCTCAGAAGATCAATAGTCACATTCTTCACTATTTTAATCCCCACATAAGTTTCTGAAGCTGTGTAAAATCGCCAAATAGTAAGCAGAATGAATATGAAAACGCGTCATGGTACTGAAGGGGTTAACTACTAAATCCACTGTCTCCTTTTTTTTTTTTTTTTTTTTGATTGCCAGCTAAGCAACACTGATCAGGCTCCACAGTCAACTTTGACCGCGGATAAAAACAAAGGCTCTGATAAGACAATAAGGCCATTTCTATAGTCTTTTTAATTTTTATAAGATATCTAACCCAAGCTATCTCAAACCTGCTCGGGAACTGGCATCTAAGTGTGGCCTTTTGGTTGAATCGTTTTTATTGCCCTTAGCTTCATTTCTCCTCTTACATAAAATAGAACAGAGACTTCTTGGAAGCTGATTTAGCAAGAGTAGAGATGTGAAATTTCCAGTTTAGATTTTTAGTGAAGGATAGACCGAGTGTGTTTAATGTAGAGGAGAGGGAAGTTGAGTGTTATTGAAGAAGAGAGGATAGTTGTCTGGAAGGTTATGTCGAGTAGATAGTTGTAGAAATTGAGTTTTGAGGCATTGAACAAAACCAGGTTTTCTCTGCCCCAATCAGAAACAAGTGAAAGATCAGAAGTTAGGCGTCCTATAGCATCTCGCCTTGAGTCATTTAATTGTTGTTGGGTTGGGCGTCTGTTGAACGCTGTTGAATAGGTGGTATCATCAGCATAGGAGTGGATAGGGCATTGAGTCAGATTTAGGAGATCATTGATGAATAATAGAAAGAGAGTGGGTGATAGGACAGAACCCTGTGGAACACCACTGTTGATAGTTTTAGGGAAGAACAGTGACCGTCTACTACAGCAGCAATAGAACGATCGGAAAGGAAACTGGAGATGAAGGTACAGAGAGAAGGATAGAATCCGTAGGAGGGTAGTTTAGAAATTAAAGATTTGTGCCAGACTCTATCGAAGGCTTTCGATATGTCAAGGCCGACAGCAAAGGTTTCACCGAAGTCCCTAAAGAGGATGACCAAGATTCAGTTAGGAAAGTAAGAAGATCACCAGTAGATCTGCCTTTACGGAAACCATACTGGCAATCAGAGAGAAGGTTGTGAGCTGATAGATGCCTCATTATCTTCCTATTAAGGATAGACTCAAAGGCTTTAGAAAGGCAGGAAATCAAAGCTATAGGGCGGTAGTTAGAAGGATTGGAGTGGTCACCTTTTTAGGGACAGGTTGAATGTGAGCAAACTTCCAGCAAGAAGGATAAATAGAAGTAGAGAGACACAGATGAAAGAGTTTGACCAGGCAGTGAGCGAGTTCGGAAGCACAGTTTTGAGAACAACAGGAGGGACTCCATCCGGACCGTAAGCCTTCCGAGAATCAAGGCCAGAGAGGGCCAGGAAAACGTCTTTATAAAGAATTTTAATTTTAGGGATGAAGTAGTCAGAGGGTGGAGGAGTAGGAGGAATATGCCCAGAATCATCCAAAGTTGAGTTGGTAGCAAAGGTTTGAGCGAAGAGTTCAGCTTTAGAAAAGAAGAGACAGCTGTAGAGCCATCTGGATGAAGTAAAGGAGGGAAAGACGAAGAAGTAAAGTTGTTAGAGATATTATTGGCTAGATGCCAGAAATCTCGAGAGGAGTTAGAATTGGAAAGACTTTGACATTTTCTATTGATGAAAGAGTTTTTAGTAAGTTGGAGAATAGATTTGGCATGATTACGGGCAGAAATATATAGGGCATGAGTTTCAGCAGTTGGATGGCTACGGAACCGTTTGTGAGCCGCCTCTCTATCATTGACAGCACGAGAACAAGCAGAGTTAAACCAAGGCTTTTTAGCTTTAGGGTTAGAGAAAGTATGAGGAATGTATAGCTCCATGCCAGAGATAATCACCTCTGTTATGCGCTCGGCACAAAGAGAAGGATCTCTGACATGAAAACAATAATCATCCCAAGGAAATCAGAATAGTACTGCCTTAGTTCCTCCCACTTAGCAGAGTTAAAATGCCAGAAGCACCTCCGCTTAGGCGGGTCCTGAGGCTGCACTGGAGTGATAGAACAGGTAACGGAAATTAGATTGTGGTCGGAGGAGCCCAACGGAGAGGAAAGTTTAACAGAGTAAGCAGAAGGGTTGGAGGTTAGGAAAAGATCAAGAATGTTGGGCGTGTCTCCAAGGCGGTCAGGAATACGGGTAGGGAACTGCACTAGCTGCTCTAGGTCATGAAGGATAGCAAAGTTGAAGGTTTGTTCACCAGGTTGGTCAGTGAAAGAAGATGAAAGCCAAAGCTGGTGGTGAACATTGAAATCCCTAAAATGGAGATCTCAGCAAAAGGAAAGTGAGATAAGATGTGCTCCACCTTGGAAGTCAAATAGTCAAAGAATTTTACATAGTCAGAGGAATTAGGTGAGAGGTATACAGCACAGATGAATTTAGTTAGAGAGTGACATTGAAGTCTTAGCCAGATGGTAGAAAATTCTGAAGATTCAAGATTGTGGGCACGAGAGCAAGTGGTGTCGTTACGCACGTATGCGCAACATCCAGCTTTGGATTGAAAATGAGGATAGAGCAAGTAGGAGGGAACAGAAAAGGGGCTGCTGTCAGTAGTCACAGACAACTGTGTTTCGGTTAGGAAGAGAAGATGAGGTTTAGTAGAGGAGAGGTGGTGTTCCACAGATTGAAAATTAGAACGAAGGCCACGAATGTTGCAGAAATTGATAGTGAAAGTATTAGATGAAGTGTCAAGACACCCAAGGTCGACAGCAGAGCTATCTGAAACCTGCTCGGGAACTGGCATCTAAGTGTGGCCTTTTGGTTGAATCGTTTTTATTGCCCTTAGCTTCATTTCTCCTCTTACATAAAATAGAAAAAGTAAAAAAAAAAAAAAAAAAAACTTCCCTTGTTGGTGAGCTCCCGAAACAAATAGGAGATTGTGAAATTGGTCCCCTTCCATTGAGATTCGAACCCAGTGGCACGGAGGTCAGGTCAGCAAGCAAGCCCTCCACCACTTAGCCACCACGACGCTATTTTTCCCGCAATGGTTCTGGAGTGATTTTTCATTTTTTCCTTTTCGCTGACCCAGAATTTCCTGTCACTTCCACCTCTTTTTTTTTTTTTTTTTTTTGTTTCAAAGACACACTTTCCCAAAACTTGAATGATGGAAGGAGAGAGAGAGAGAGAGAGAGAGAGAGAGAGAGAGAGAGAGAGAGAGAGAGAGAGAGAGAGAGAGAGAGAGAGAGAGAGAGAGAGAGAGAGAGAGAGAAAGTGGTAGTGCTCAATAGATCGTGGATGAGAGAGAGAGAAGAAGGGAGATAAAATGAGAGAGAAAAAGCAAAAAAGAAAGGAACATGGAAGGAACCGAAGAGAGAGGAAGGAAAATAGAAGGATGAGGAGGAAAGGAAGGAAGAAAAGGAAAAGGAGGAGGAACGGGAGGAGGAGGAGGAGGAGGAGGAGGAGGAGGAGGAGAAGGAGGAGGAGGAGAAAAGGCAGATGGAGGGAAGAAACTATTGTGTCTGATGTCCGCCAGTGCCCAGAAGAAGAGTTTCCAGGTCAGGAGACGCGGCAGAGGAACCAATTTTTCAATCTCGCAACATCTTTTAGAGACGAGTGTTCTGGGAGAGGTGGGGGAAGGGGGGGAGGGGTGAAACCGAGAAACCAGAGGGGGAGGGAGAGGGAGGGAGGGGAGGTAAAGTGCTCTGGAGGGTGGAGAGGGAAGGAAGACAAATATAAAAAGTCCTGAGGTGTTTTCGTCGTGTTAGGTTCCGTCAATGCTGTGCTGGGGGTTTGCAGGGATAGGCGAGTGACGGACGGGGTGTGATGGTGGTGAGAGAGAGAGAGAGAGAGAGAGAGAGACGCTTATGCTGTAGTGTAGATGGATTCAGTAAAGGGAAGAGGAACGTGCCATAGAGTACACCAGTTCTTTAAAGGATATTGTGAAGAGTAAATAAATCCTTCCTCTGTTGCTTCTCTTCCTCCTCCTCTTCTTCTTCCTCCTCCTCCTCCTCCTCCTCCTCCTCCTCTATCTTTTTCTCTTCCTTCTTCTGCTTTTCATACTTCTCTTTTTTTCTTCTATTTTGATTTTTCTCTTCTTATTCACTTTTCTTCCTTCTTTCAATTTAAAACCTTTCTCTCACGTTTATTTCCGTGACTTTTAATTTCTCTCCCTCTTCCTCCTCCTCCTCCTCCTCCTCCTCCTCCTCCTCCTCCTCCTCCTCCTCCTCCTCCTCCTCTCCTTCTCCTTCTTCTTTTCCTCCTCATCCTCCTCTTTTTCCTCCTCCTCTTTCCTTCTTTGTTTTTCTCTCTTTTACTAATATTTCCTCTAAGATACTTTTATAAGCAAGCTAAGAAGGACATCAAGGTTTGTTGTTCCTCGTCTTCCTTTATATTCCTCCTCCTCCTCCTTGTCCTCCTCCTCCTTGTCCTCCTGTTTCCTCTTTCAAGTTCGTATTTTCTCCCTAACCAACAAGAATTTACGCTCAGTGAGTCCCAAACATCGTGCTATACATTCACTACAATACACACCCTCCTGTTTGTACGGTCCCTACAATCCTGTCACAGTCCTGCCAACCTCACCTTCCTCTCCCTTTTCTCTCTACCTTCCATCATCATCAGCGGGAATATAACAGTATTTCCTAACAGCGAGAAACACATATCAGGTCCTCTCTCCACCTCTCCGGTCCTCGTCTTCAGTACAGGATAGCTTCTAGTCGTCTCCTGAGTCACCATTCCGTCACTGTGTATGGTCAAAGCCGCCCCTTCCTCCTTTCGTGATGTGTCGAACTTCCATTATTTCAAAAGTTTTTGGTTAAAGTTACGCGGGTTTTTGGGAGTGTTTTTATAGCTTGAATGACAGATAAACATGATTTTTGCATTTCTAACAGGATAAACACACTTGAGAGCCTGACTATTCATCTATGTGGTCTGCGTGCTTCTGAAACAATTCTGCGCCAAACTTCCTCTATTTCAAAAGGCTCTTGTTGAAGTTACGCTGCTTTTTGAGGGAGTTTTTATGGTTAGAGTGACAGAAAAACACACTTTTTGCATTACTAACAGGAGAGACGCACTTGATAACCCGGCTATTCAGAGAGAGAGAGAGAGAGAGAGAGAGAGAGAGAGAGAGAGAGAGAGAGAGAGAGAGGAAAAGGTGGACTCTACTATGAGTGATGCTGACAGTCTTAGTGTAGTAGACGTGTGTGTGTGTGTGTGTGTGTGTGTGTGTGTTCAGGAGGGGCGTCTGTGTACACCCACAACCCACACGCTTCAAATTGGTTCATTTTATTTATTTCATCTGAGTGACGTTAACTGGCGCCCGTGATGGGGTTTCCTGGGGCGCGATTGGTCTCGTGGGGCGCGTCGTGTAATCTAGGCGCTGATTGGTCCATTACCAGTTTTGGGCTGCGTGTCTACTGGGAAGGAAGGCGAGGCAAGGCTAGAAGCAGGGGGGGAGAGGTTACAGGGGGTGGTGGGGCTGAAGGAAACAGAAGGGACTGAGGGAGAAGTTACAGGGAAGGAGAGTTTGGGAAAAAGTCACGTTCAAATTAATGTACGTAAGTTAGGACGAGAACGTATAGGTGAGGGGTTTTTTTCTTACTACCTGATTACATACACGCACTCACGTACTCACGCACACGCACACACACACACACACACACACACACACACACACACACACACACACACACACAGGTCACGATGCGGTGTTGAGCAAAAACCTTATGACTTTTGCACTTCTTAATCAGATTTTTTGTGTAATCAAACACTTTGAAGACACTGAGATGAAGAAGAACAAGAAGAAGAAGAAAAAGAAGAAGAAGAAGAAGACTTTGCACAGAAAGAAAATGGAAATCTCAGCTGCGTA
>NC_059300.1:23658830-23671330 GCF_017591435.1 Portunus trituberculatus
TTTTTTAACTGGATGTTTGTTCTGTGGTTAGCTTGTTAAGGTGTACGTATGTGTGTGTGTGTGTGTGTGTGTGTGTGTGTGTGTGTGTGTGTGTGTGTGTAAAATGTATAGGCTCTTCGAAATATATAGATAGATCATTTGGTATCGATGGGAAAAAAAACAATCATATATTCTCTTTTTTTTATATACAGATGTAAATTCTCATTTCTTCAACTACATCCTTTCTTTTCTCTTCCTTTTCTTTTCTTTTGTGTTCCTCCCAGACTTCGTTAATTCATTCTCCATTTCAATTAGCGAGAGCTCCAGACATATTATATAATGTCTTGAATGAAAGTTTTGCTGTGATATGTTGCCAGTCTTTACCGCGGGAGTTTTAATATCCAGAGACGCTTTCCTTCACTCTTTTTTTTTCTGTGGGCAAAATTTCTGAAGACTTGTTTTGGTTTGACATTTAATTTCCTCGACCATTGTCCGGCCTTTGTCCACCTGTAATTGTTGTCTGCAGAGAGAGAGAGAGAGAGAGAGAGAGAGAGAGAGAGATCCTGCCTTTATTTCATTACACCACACACTCATCTTCCTAGTTCAGAAATATAGAACCACTTGGATGCTTGAACAACTAAATAACCTCCAGCTGTCGTTATCACCAACCGGAACACTGAAAAACCATAAAATCAAGAAACAGAAAGACGTACACTACTCAGTCATTCCCTTTATCCATCACCTTCCAAGCTCCACTACCGCCTTTTTTATCACACCACTTCACCGAGCCTGAGGGGGGAGCCATAACGCAGCAACAGACCAGGGGATAAAATCAACACAGGAAGGATTGCCAGCGAAACGTGAAATCTTTAGTGACATTTTCTTAGTTGGCGTGTCCATCTGGCTGGCTGGGATGGAGGGAATTAGGTGTTGGCTGTGGTGGTGTTGCGGCCAATACTGGTTAAAGGTGATGGCGGGAGAATGTGCAGCGTCCCCATGGTGTTGAGGTGTAGAGGTGTGGGGTGAGACCAGGGGAGGGTATGTGAATGCTGGCAGGGTAGCAGTGTAAGTGCCTGCAGTGTGAAGGGACTGTGGGATTGCAAAGGGGTGGAAAGTGCATGTTATAGATCGTACTTTTGGCTGCATAGGAACACACACCATTGACCCAAAAAGGAGAAAGGGAAACTTAAAGCCTGATAGGGTGTAAAGGGTGCTCGCGAGTATACATCAGTGTAACGAAAGGGAGAAAAAAAAAAGGGGTGGACGATGAGACGAAGAGTAAATACATACAGGCTATTAATTACGTTATAGTGACTGCTTGAAGATACATAGAGGAAAGTACATCACTTAACGAAAAGGAGAAAGGGAAAAAGGGAGAGGTATGAGAGTTAAGAGGTGCATTGAGTGTCTACTGTAATTTGTTAGCAATTCTTTAGCGTGTATATTCTTCAATTAACTCACAAAGGGAAGGGAGCCAAGAGAAAATCAGGGAGAGAGAGAGAAAGGTAAGGTCATGCAGCAGAGCCGAGAGGGAAGGTAAGGAATGGGAAAAGAAGAGAGAGAGATATGGGGAAGGAAGGAATGAGATGAGACAGAAAAAAAGGTGAGGGAAAAGAAAGGAATGAGATGAGAGAGAAAGGAATGAGATAAAAAGAAAGGAATGAGATAAGAGAAAGGAATGAGTTGAGAGAGAAAATAAGGTCATGCAACAGAGCCAAGAGTGAAGGTAAGGGAAAAGAAGAGAGAGAGAGAGAGAGAGAGAGAGAGAGAGAGAGAGAGAGAGAGAGAGAGAGAGAGAGAGATGAGGAAAGGAAGGAATGAGATGAGGCGGGATAGGAAAAGGGAAAAGAAGGAACGAGATAACCTGTAGCACCCTCCCCTTCCTCTCCTCCCCTCCCCTTCCTCCCGTCCCTCTCTCGCTAAAGATGCGTAATTATGATTTCATGTTGAACTAATTAATGATGTGGCTTAATTAGACAGTGCAGGTGATTTGTACAGTAATTAAACGTTAGTCAACATTGTGTCCCGCAGATCATGAGCAGAGGCCGCCCACGTTGCTCCTGTCTACACTTTGCTGTTGCTGTTGTTGTTGTTGTTGTTGTTGTTGTTGCTTGTTTGTTTTCATATTTCAGTAAACTCTTGTCTTCTTTCATCCATTTTTGTATCGTAGAGAGAGAGAGAGAGAGAGAGAGAGAGAGTGAGAGTGAGAGTGAGAGAGAGTGAGTCAAGGTTGTCAGTGGACGCGATGTAACAGTTTAGTTCAGTGTATTGCCTCATTAGTTTGTACTCTCTCTCTCTCTCTCTCTCTCTCTGTGTGTGTGTGTGTGTGTGTGTGTGTGTGTGTGTGTGTGTGTGTGTGTGTGTGTGTGTGTGTGTGTGTGTGCGCGTGCGTGCGTGCGTGCGAGTGCGTTTGTGCGTGCGTGCGTGGGTGGGTGGCTGGCTTGATGTCTGTCTCCTTATCTGTCCGTGTGCCTATGTATGAAATACATATTTGCCTATATATGTATGTATGTCTATTTGTCTGTATGTCTATATTTTTGTTTCTCTGTCCGTCCGTTTGTCATTGGACACACACACACACACACTCTCTCTCTCTCTCTCTCTCTCTCTCTCTCTCTCTCCCCTGTATTTACTTAACAGTAGCAAATAAGTTCAGGTTTTGGCCTCTCACTGTCGAATTACCCAGACTATGTTTTCGCTAATCCAATAATAAAATGTAATTAGGCTCTCTATATGTAGATGGGTGACGCGCCCCTTCATTTGGCGGCTAACAAACACTAATAGCCGCGTCTGGTTCGCCTCGCCCCGCCAGGCTGCCACTCCTTAGCCTCGTCTGCCACGCTGCCTCGAGCAAGGGTGCGCGGAAACCCTGAGAGGCCTTGGAAATCTTCGGAACCTTTCTCCACACCTTGCCTTCATTACGTGTACCTTGTGACTGCCTTGCCTTGCCTTGCCTTGCCTTACCTCCTGTCTCCATTTTCTCTTTCTTCTTCTTCTATGTGTGTGTGTGTGTGTGTGTGTGTGTGTGTGTGTGCTTGTTTGTTTGTTTGGGTCTCCTCCCCTTTCTTTCTTTCTCCTTCCGATTTTCTCTTTTCTTCCACCACCACTGTCTCTTCTCTTCCTTTTCTAGTTTTCTATTAATATGCAACTACTAGCTACCCTTACCTTGTCTCCTGTCTTCGTTATCTCCTTCTCCTTCTTCTGTGTGTCTCTGTTTCTCCTCCCCTTTCTCTCTTTCTCCTTCCGATTTTTCTCATTCTCCTCCACCACCACTGTCTTTTCTCTCCTCTTTCTAACTTTCTATCAATATTCAACTCCTCTCTTGCCTTGCCGTGCCCCTTGTCTCCATTTTCTTTCTCTTTCTTCCGTGTGTGTGTGTGTGTGTGTGTCCGTCTGTCTCTCCTCCTCACACTCTTCCTCTTCTCTCCCTTCTCTAACTTCCTATTAATATGCAACTGTTAGGCACAAAAATTCCTCCTTAGCCAGATGGGTTTCGGGGATCTCATCTGTATGGGAGTCTCCTTTTCGGGTGCAGGGAATAAGGGAGCGTTCCGAGGCAGGGCTGGGGACGAGGAGCGTGAACCAAGGGGCGGGTGTAGTAATGTGTTGGGTCCTGGTGAGTAATGGCGCTATCTGGTGACGTTGGCAGGTTAATCTGATCACCTGATGGTTGTTCGTTCGGCCGCTGATTGTTTCCTTAAAGTGTCAGGTTTGGTGGTGTTTGTTTCCTTGTAGCTGTTGATAGGTGTTTGTCCCTTGTACTGTCAGGTTTGGTGGTGCTTGTTTACTTGTAGTTGTAGGTTTGGGAATACTATCTGTGTTTCTTGTACTGTCAGGTTTGCTGGTGCTTGCTTCCTTGTAGTTATATGTTTGGAAGTGCTGTGTTTATTTTACTGTCAGGTTTGTCTTCTGTTTCCTTGTAGTTGTAGGTTTGGGAGTGCTGTGTTTATTGTACTGTCAAGTTTGTCTGTGTTTGTCTCCTTACAGTTGCAGATTTGGGAGTACTGTGTTTGTTTCTTGTACTGTCAGGTTTGGTGGTGTTTGTTTCCTTGTAGTTATTTGAGAGTACTGTGTTTGTTCCCTTGTACTGTCAGGTTTGTCTGTTTTGTTCCCTGTAGCACGCCATAGGTATCGCAGTGTCTTGTCGATTCACTCTGCCCTTTTCTGAAACGCTTTGGTGTCTCTTTCTTTCTCACCATGACTGTTTCCAAAGGCCACAGGGATGATTGATTGTGTTCTGAAGATTGTTTCTCTTGTTAGTAGAGTAAAAATCTTGTTAATCCGTCACTGAAGCCTTAAAAAAAACACTTCCTTAAATTCTTGTGTCACTTCTATTACTTGTACAGCCTTTTGTCAGGAGGATTCGGGCCAAGAGTGTTTCGGTATATGATCCAATGACGACTGTTGATTGTGTTTGAGTTGTTCTGGTGTGAATGTACTAATTAACAATGACTTACTTATGTTGTGGTTTACTTACACTTTTATATTTACGCCAGTGTTAATTTTTGGTTTTGTTTAATTGCTCTCATGTTTGGATTGACTTGTTCTGAGATTTTTTTTTTTTTTTTGGGCGGGTGGGGTGGTATTAGTTTTAACGTCCCTTCTCTGATGGTGATGGTGTTGGTGGTGGTGGTGGTGGTGGTGGTGGCGGTGGCTGACTGACGGCTCTTCCCATTATCATCTACAACTTTTCAGACACTCATTTGTTTACTAGTCACTTAGTTTCGCTGCCTTGAAAAAGACGACATTTATCTTTCATGGTGTGTGTGTGTGTGTGTGTGTGTGTGTGTGTGTGTTGTGTTGTGTGACCTTATACTCACTATCTCTTTTTTCTTGTCCTTATTAATTCTGAAGTCAGTCAGTACCTTTATTCTTGCAACTCTTTCTCACTTTGTCACTGGTAAACTCTATAACTGCCAGACCTTTTATTTTTTTACTCAGTCTCTTGAGAACTGTAGGTGACGTGTGGAGCATACTTTAGAAAGGCACCACTGAGAAAGAATCCAAACCTACATAGTGTTCTGTAAGTTTTATGTTGGGTTGATGTATTCTAAGGTGTCTCCAATAAAAGGTTTCCGCATTGTCTTATCACCAAACGGAGGATTAAGAGAAAGAAGATACCACTAAATTGGGTTAATTGAGTAGAGTCCTTTTTTATAACTCACTTTTATATTGCAGGGATGGGCGTAGCAATTAAGAACAGTTTTTTTTTTTCTTTTTTTTCCCTTAGTTTTGTAGCCGATGGTCAGTTTCCTCTCCGTGTAAAAAAGTGAAGGATTCATTAAGGAGCCTCTTTTTTCACCACACCTTTAGTTTGATTGAGCCTCTTTTGCCTAACAGTCACCTAACTTTATATCTCTCTACTCTCGCCTTTATCCTTGTCCATTTCTTCATATTTGTTAAATTTACTCTTGCTTGCATCTCAGAATTCAAATTTACTCTCATCTAATTCACTCCGTTAATTTACACCATTATCTGTCTGGCTACAGTTACTTTTTAATCTTATCTATTCATGTATCTACTTGTTATTACTCTTATCTTCCTCATTGCTACTGATTTGTCTTTCAGTTTTGCCTCTGTCATCATCATCTTCACCATTAAATTCCTCACGTTTACAAGTCCCTTTCTCTCTCTCCCTAACCTGTCTGAAAGCATTCCCCTTCTCCTTTACCCTTTCTCCTTTCATAAGGCTTATAGGGGACAGAAGGGTAGGAAAGGTCTCATTCCCTCCTGTCTCCTCTGTCCCTTTTCTCCTCTCTGCAATCTCCAACTCTGATACTCACCGGCCCTTCTTCCTTTCTCTCGCCGCCTCGCACTCCTCGCTGGTCTGTGTGTGTTCCCTCCCGTGCAGAGTTTGATGTGCTGAGGCTGAGGTCCGACGCAAATGGAGCAATTTTCATGTCAAAAGAAAAAGAAATGTTTATAGAGAAAAACTGGTGAATTAAACGTATGCAGTGGAAGGAACGGAGGGTGCGTGTCTGTCTGTGTGTGTGTATGTGTTTGTGTGTTTGTGTGTATGTGTGTGTGTGTATTCATAGTTTTCGTTGGTCTAGTAATAAAAAAAAAATCGAGTAGTTTTCTTTTTTGTACTGGGGGGAGTTTAATGAAAATTTTATAAAGAGCTTTTATTTAGAACCCCGAGACAAGGGAGAAAAACGAGGAATGAATCACAAACACGGAAGGGTGAGACAGGCAGGCAGGCAGGCAGGCAGGGAGGGAGGGAGGCTGTAGGTAGGTAAGGAGGAAGGGAGCTAGGTGGGAAGGGAAGGGAGTGGAGCAGGCAAGCAGGGAGGGAGGGAGGGAGAGAGAGAGAGAGAAAGATAGGTTGGTTGGCAGGGAGGTAGGCAGGCAGATAGACAGGAAGGGAATCAGGGAGCAGGCAGGGAAATTCGGTGTGTTCATCAGCCCCGAGGGACGAGCCGCCAGCGTACCGTAGGGGCTGTGACGCGCGGCTGGCTACTGACACTTGGCGCTACGGAAAATAACGCTTCAATTTGGAACAGTGATTACTATTGAAGTGATGGTCGTGGTGGTGGTTGGAATTCTCATACACTAGACAACAGGATTAAATATTACTGAATTAAACCGTATTTTCTTTATTTTACTCCTTTTTAGGCCGCATTTTCCTCAGTTTAAAGCGACTAACTTAAGAAAATAAAAGCTTCCGAGTAAGAATAATAGTAAATACGTGTTTGTTAAGGGTCTGTTAGGCTCCGTGTATCCTAAGTCCACCTTACGTATGGTTTGTTACACTCGTCATCACCTACACAACAATATGCTTCCTCTCACCTACATTCAGCGCGCCTCACTAGTGCAAGCGTTCACCAGCTCCGCCACTCATCCCTTGGAATCACTGACCTAATCTAGTTGTTCTGCCTCATGATTTGTGCCACCAAATCACCTTTTCATTGTGTTTGGTCAGTTTTTGTAAGCCTTTAAAGTACATCAAAAAGAAAAGGTAAATGAAAAAAAAAAAATAAAACAGAACAGAAGATTGATTTTTTTTTTTTTTCTTTTGTGAATTACAGACTCAGTTGAAATTATGAAGCAGGAAATCAATACCCATTAAAAGGAGAAGTTACAGATGATAATGAAAGAAAAAAAAAAGGAAAAGAGATAAAAAAAAGATGAATGAAATGAAATAAAGCGCAGAAAATAAGAAAGAACATAAGACTAATTAGAGAGAGAGAGAGAGAGAGAGAGAGAGAGAGAAGTAAAAATAATAAAGAAAAAAAGATTACAAAACCATCAGAACACCTCCAGAATAAATCACTCACTCGGAACACGTCTCACCTTTTATTTCTTGATTATTTTCCTTACACACTCCAATAAAAAAAAAAAAAAAAGAATTAATAAAAATCTACCAGGAATCGCTCACGTGGCGGAGGAGAGAAGCTGAAGGAAATGGCAACACTTAAAACCCTTCAATACCGTGACAAGTTATTCCAATCCATTCTGCTTCCTATTTGTTGATTTTAGACAGCTTCAGATACTCGTGTTGGGATGGAAATAGGGAAGACTCTGGCCATTAATCTTTTGACCTCCATAGACTCTTCCTAAACTAAATGAAACCGTCCAGTCATACTCAAAACTCATGGTAGAAAATGCGTCCCGGTACTGAAGGGTTAAAAAAAATGCGTCCCGGTATTGAAGGTTTAAAAAAAATGCGTCCCGGTACTGAAGGGTTAAAAAATGCGTCCCGGTACTGAAGGATTAAAAAATGCGTCCCGGTACTGAAGGGTTAAAAAATCCGTCCCGGTATTGAAGGGTAGAAAATGCGTCCCGGTATTGAAGGGTTAAAAAAAAAATGCGTCCCGGTATTGAAGGGTTAAAAAATGTGTCCCGGTATTGAAGGGTTTAAAAAAAATGCGTCCCGGTTTTGAAGGGTTAAAAAATGCGTCCCGGTATTGAAGGGTTAAAAAATGCGTCCCGGTAATGAAGGGGTTAAACAGCCACGCGTGGGAAGAATGAAGCGTTGCCACTAAACTTTACCACAAACTTACTATGATCAGCTGTTTTGGGCTTCCTCTCCTGGTGTTCCCCCGTCTGAGTTCCGCTGTTTAGGTTCCTCTCCTGGTGTTCCACTGTCTAGGTTCTGCTGTTTAGGTTCCTTTTCTGGTGTTCCTCCGTCTAGGTTCCGCTGTTTAGGTTCCTCTCCTGGTGTTTCTCTGTCTAGGTTCCGCTGTTTAGGTTCCTTTTCTGGTGTTCTTCTGTCTAGGTTCCGCTGCTTAGGTTCCTCTCATGGTGTTCCCCCGTCTGAGTTCCGCTGTTTAGGTTCCTCTCCTGGTGTTCCTCTGTCTAGGTTCCGCTGTTTAGGTTCCTCTTCTGGTGTTCCTCCGTCTAGGTTCCGCTGTTTAGGTTCCTCTTCTGGTGTTCCCCCGTCTGAGTTCCGCTGTTTAGGTTCCTCTCCTGGTGTTCCTCTGTCTAGGTTCCGCTGCTTAGGTTCCTCTTCTGGTGTTCCTCTGTCTAGGTTCCGCTGTTTAGGTTCCTCTCCTGGTGTTCTTCTGTCTAGGTTCCGCTGTTTAGGTTCCTCTTCTGGTGTTCCTCCGACTAGGTTCCGCTGTTTAGGTTCCTTTTCTGGTGTTCCTCTGTCTAGGTTCCGCTGTTTAGGTTCCTCTTCTGGTGTTCCTCTGTCTAGGTTCCGCTGCTTAGGTTCCTCTCCTGGTGTTCCTCTGTCTAGGTTCCGCTGTTTAGGTTCCTCTCCTGGTGTTCCTCCGACTAGGTTCCGCTGTTTAGGTTCCTTTTCTGGTGTTCCTCCGACTAGGTTCCGCTGTTTAGGTTCCTCTTCTGGTGTTCCTCCGACTAGGTTCCGCTGTTTAAGTTCCTCTCCTGGTGTTCCTCCTTCTGGGTTCCGCTGTTTAGGTTCCTCTCCTGGTGTTCCTCTGTCTAGGTTCCGCTGCTTAGGTTCCTCTCCTGGTGTTCATCTGTCTAGGTTCCGCTGTTTAGGTTCCTCTCCTGGTGTTCCTCTGTCTAGGTTCTGCTGTTTAGGTTCCTCTCCTGGTGTTCCTCTGTCTAGGTTCCGCTGTTTAAGTTCCTCTCCTGGTGTTCCTCTGTCTAGGTTCCGCTGTTTAAGTTCCTCTTCTGGTGTTCCTCTGTCTAGGTTCCGCTGCTTAGGTTCCTCTTCTGGTGTTCCTCTGTCTAGGTTCCGCTGTTTAGGTTCCTCTCATGGTGTTCCCCCGTCTGAGTTCCGCTGTTTAGGTTCCTCTTCTGGTGTTCCTCTGTCTATGTTCCGCTGTTTAGGTTCCTCTTCTGGTGTTCCTCCGTCTAGGTTCCGCTGTTTAGGTTACTTTTCTTTGTGTTCCTCTGTCTAGGTTCCGCTGCTTAGGTTCCTTTTCTTTGTGTTCCTCTGTCTAGGTTCCGCTGCTTAGGTTCCTTTTCTTTGTGTTCCTCTGTCTAGGTTCTGATGTTTAGGTTCCTCTTCTGGTGTTCCTCCGACTAGGTTTCTCTGTTTAAGTTCCTCTCCTGGTGTTCCTCCTTCTAGGTTCCGCTGCTTAAGTTCCTCTCCTGGTGTTCCTCTGTCTAGGTTCTGCTGTTTAGGTTCCTCTCCTGGTGTTCCTCTGTCTAGGTTCCGCTGTTTAGGTTCCTCTCCTGGTGTTCCCCCGTCTGAGTTCCGCTGTTTAGGTTCCTCTCCTGGTGTTCCCCCGTCTGAGTTCCGCTGTTTAGGTTCCTCTCCTGGTGTTCCCCCGTCTGAGTTCCGCTGTTTAGGTTCCTCTCCTGGTGTTCCCCCGTCTGAGTTCCGCTGTTTAGGTTCCTCTCCTGGTGTTCCTCTGTCTAGGTTCCGCTGTTTAGGTTCCTCTCCTGGTGTTCCCCCGTCTGAGTTCCGCTGTTTAGGTTCCTCTCCTGGTGTTCCTCTGTCTAGGTTCCGCTGTTTAGGTTCCTCTTCTGGTGTTCCTCTGTCTAGGTTCCGCTGTTTAGGTTCCTCTCCTGGTGTTCCTCTGTCTAGGTTCCGCTGCTTAGGTTCCTCTTCTGGTGTTCCTCTGTCTAGGTTCCGCTGTTTAGGTTCCTCTTCTGGTGTTCCTCCGACTAGGTTCCGCTGTTTAGGTTCCTTTTCTGGTGTTCCTCTGTCTAGGTTCCGCTGTTTAGGTTCCTCTTCTGGTGTTCCTCCGACTAGGTTCCGCTGTTTAGGTTCCTTTTCTGGTGTTCCTCTGTTGGGTTCTTTCCTCGGGTTCCGCTGTTTAGGTTCCTCTGCTTTGGGTTCCTCATTTTCGAGTTCCTCTGCTGGGGTTCCACTGTTTAGGTTCCTCTACTGGTGTTCCTCTGATTGGGGTTTCTCTATGTTAGTTTCTTTGTCTTGGATTCCTTTTTGGGGTTCCACTGTTTAGGTTCCTCTGTTTTGGGTTCCACTGTTTACGTTCCTCTGCTTTACGTTCCTCTGGTAGGGTTCCTCTGGTGGGGTTCCTCTGCTGCCGCGCCTCACCTGCGGAACACTGAGAACTCCCGTGACTCAGGATTTGATTGGAAACTTTTCTGCTACCTCAATAATGGACACTCCGTGATTAAAAGGCCGAGATAGAGGAAAGGGGTAGTTTGTGCGACAGTGGCGGGAAAGTTGCGTCTCAATCAGATAGATCTCTCTCTCTCTCTCTCTCTCTCTCTCTCTCTCTCTCTCTCTCTCTACCGTCCTTTCCGTGTCTAGCCAGCTCTCTCTCTCTCTCTCTCTCTCTCTCTCTCTCTCTCTCTCTCTCTCTTGCAGCTCTTCTCTTTCCCTTCAGTCCTCCATTTGTTTTCTCTCATTCGTTCTATCGGTTTGTAAATCTACCTCCCATTTTCTCTATATCCACTCCGGTGCTCTCTCTCTCTCTCTCTCTCTCTGGGTCGGGTAAGTCATTCAAACTTTCGCCTTTATTCCCTCCCCTCTGCAGTCGCCGCCAGAATCGCCAGAATAATAAAGCGGAAAATGGTGGTGATCGAATGACTCAGCCCTCGGTGGGAGTGTTGACTTAGCGGAATGTTAATGTGGACTTACTTGTGTACCTTAACTGCACCTCATTTCCTCCCCCCGCTCGCACTCCACTCTGTTTGTCCCTGTTTCCCTGTTTCCCTGTTTCCTCACGTCATTGCTCATCTTCCTCCTCCTCTTCCTCTTCTTCTTCTTTTTTCTTTTCTTCTTCTTTTTCTTTTCTTCTTCTTCTTCTTCTTCTCCTTCTTCTTCTTCTTCTTCTTCTTCTTCTTTCTTTCTTTCTTTCTTTCTTTTCGCTTTCCTTCTTTTTTGTTTTCTTCTTTTTTACGTTCTCCTTCTCATGTTTCTTCTTATTTTCTCAGTTACTTCACAATCTTCACCTCCTCGTTTTCCTCCCTCTTCCTCCTCCCCCTCCTCCTCCTCCTCCTCTTCCTCTTCCTTTTAGTTGACCCAGCTTCTTCCCCCTTTCGCTCTTTTCCTCCTCCTTCTCTTCCTTTCCTGTTGTTTCTGATCTTTTCTATTTTTTTCTTTCATTTCTGTTTGTCTTTGTCTACTATTTCCTTTCCTTTTGCTGAGTTTCCATTCCTCCTGCTTCTGCTTACTTGTTGCTAAATTATTTTCTTTTCCTGCTTATTTCGTCCCTTGCCAGCTTTATTTTCTGCTTGTTTCTTATTTCTCTTGATTTTTTCTGCTTATCACTGCTTACTTGTTTCTATTTTTATATCCTGGTTCTTCATATCCTCTTGATTACGTCTGTTTTTTTCTGTTTACTCATCCTTGTTCCTTCTGTTTGTTCTTGTTTTGTTCCTTTTGTTCCTTGTTTCTTTTTCCTTTCTATTCAATTTTTTTTCTTGTTTTCCTTTTCGCCACTCATCGTCTCCTCATGTCTATCTTAACCTGCTTTGTCATTACTTCCTCGTCCCTCTTCCTTCCTTTATTCCCTTTTTCCCTCTCCTTATTTGACTGTTTACTTTTTTTTTTTCTCTCTCTCCTCCCTCTTTTACCCTTGTTTTCTTTTTTCCCCCTTTCCTTCCTGTTTGTCCTTCGCTTCCTCCTTCATGTTTGCCCTTCGCTCATTCCTTCCTTGTCTCCCCTCTCGTGGCATCCTTCCACCACACCCTTCACTCCCATTTCATCCTCTCCTCCTCCTTCTCCCATTACCTCCTGTCCTGTTTCTGCTCTTCCCCCACCAAGAGTACCTCGCCCAGAGCCTGAAGGGTTTATGTGACTGTGGGATGTCGTGCTATATTATCGTCTTGGTGTTAGGGGGCGCTGCACTCTCTCACCCACTCCTTCCGCCACTCCCTTAGCTACCTCTTCAGTCAGTGCTGGCTGGGCAGGAGAGAGAGAGATATAAATGATGATATAAATTGTTAAGTGTGTGTGTGTGTGTGTGTGTGTGTGTGTGTGTGTGTGTGTGTGTGTGTGTGTGTGTGTGTGCCATTATCTGTCCACGTATTATCTACCTTCTTATGTCTCTGTCTATCCAACAACTTCCTCTTCAGTAAACAAAAGGACACCCATTCAATGACGCACAGATGACTTGGTTTCATTTCAGAGGGAGGTTTCAAGACTTTTATTCCTTTATTTGACAAACTCTCTCGGACCTGCAAGAGGACTG
>NC_059300.1:23673830-23676330 GCF_017591435.1 Portunus trituberculatus
AGAGAGAGAGAGAGAGAGAGAGAGAGAGGTGGGTATGCGGTTGAGGATGAAGAAATATATAGATTAAAATCCATAAAAAAAGAAGAAAAATGAAATAAAAATAAGTTCATGAGCCTCTTTTTTTCTTTCTTCCTTTCTTCCTTCCTTTCTTTTTTCCCCACCAAGAGATTTAAGGCCCACATTAGTCAACCTTTTGTTCTGTCGCCAGGGCTCATTACCAAGGCCACGGAGAATACTAGTGGGGTTTACATGCCCATTTCTCCTGATGACGATGCGGAAACCATGCTGCAGCACCACAACAACCATGAAAACACCCTTGAACACACACACACACACACACACACACACACACACACACACAAGCGACCTTTTAGTAGCACCTATAGAAAGTTGTCGAGGAAAGCGAGGTAAATCACTGAAGCACCGAAGCATTTGAGACTGATTCTGAAACACGTGCCTTGATTGATTCCTTGTATTGAATTTACGTCAGGTTTCCAAAGTCTATCATGAGTAAGCCGGTGCCTCCTAACGAAGAACTTTGACATTTAAACCCTCTTCACTCCCCTTCCCCCTCCCCCCCAAAAAAAACCAGCAAATAAAACACAAGAACTTCTTAAATCCTGTTCTTTTCTTAATACTGAGAGTGTGTGAGTGAGTGAGCGAGCGAGTGGCGAGGACTGATGAATGCCTCACTCCGGCGCCGTCCTTCCTTGAGCTAAAAAGAGAAAAGAAAAAAGAAGGAATGACTGCAGTTAAAAATATGAGAAATGCAAGACGAGGTCGGTGCTGGGAGGGGGGGTAGGGTAGAGTTCGGTCCCGTAGTCTCTTTCGGCAACGCTACAACTCGGCATCTTTTACCCTCTCTCGCCGCCACAAGTGTTTATCGCCACGCATTCCCAACTCGATTCTATAAATATTTCACGACCTCAGGTGTATATTTCAAATCCCTGGAAATGCACCGGGGGTAAAGGAAGCCACGGGGAGGGGATAGCGGCGGGAAGAAAGGAAGTAAATAAGGAAAGAAGGGAAGGGAGTATAGATAAGCAAGTAGAATAGAGAAAGAAATGAACATAAAGGAAAAAAATGGTCTTTGGTTAGGAATAGGAAGGAAACACGGAAGAATATGCGATGAAGAAGGAAGATAAGGAGGAAATGGCCAAAGAAAAGGAGGAAGATAGATCAGTAGATAGGATAAGGGAAGCAAAAGAGGGGAAAAATGGGTTTAGGAAGGAAAGAAGGCTTAAGGATTGAAGTTAAAAAGATGACGTGATAGAGGTAAGGTAGAGGAAAGAAAGAAGGAAAAGCAAAAGATAAAATAGAGAATAAAGGAATAACGACGAAAAGAAAGAAAATACGAAAGAAATAAGAAAGAGAAGGACAGGGGTGGCAGAAAAAAAAAGGGAAGAAACGAAGAGAGACAAAAGTAACGAGATGTAAATATGGCAAGGAAGAGAGTAAGTAAAAGGAAAAAGAAGGAAAGAAGAGAGATAAGGAAGAAAAGAAGAAAATAGAAGAATGAGAAGGAAGTATAAAGGAGAGATAAAAGGAGAAGGAAGGAAAAACAAGAAGAAAGAAGGAGGAAAAAGAGAGAGATGATTAATATGGTAAAAATAAAACACACACACACACACACACACACACACACACACACACACACACACACACACACACACACACACACACACACACACACACACACACACACCTCGTTAGTGAACATTTACATCATTAAACCCATTTTTTTTCCTTTTTTCCGGAGAAACTTAACACCTTTACAGCATAACGATTCCCTACTTACATCTCTCTCTCTCTCTCTCTCTCTCTCTCTCTCTCTCTCTCTCTCTCTCTCTCTCTCTCTCTCTCTCTCTCTCTCTCTCTCTCTCTCTCTCTCTCTCTCTCTCTCTCTCTCTCTCTCTCTCTCTCTCTCTCTCTCTCTCTCTCTCTCTCTCTCTCTCTCTCTCTCTCTCTCTCTCTCTCTCTCTCTCTCTCTCTCTCTCTCTCTCTCTCATTATAAGAGGTAACTGAGCTTCATGTGTAAATTTAATGTTTTCCTCCTATCTTCTTTTATCCATGCGATGAATGAGGAGGAAATGGAGAAGAAGGAGAAGGAGGAGGAGGAGGAAGAGGAGGAGGAGGAGGAAGAGGAAGAAGAGGAGGAGGAGGAATAAGAAGAGGAAGGAAAGAAGAAGAAGAGTGAGACGTAGGAAGAGCATTTGTACGAGAAGGATGGGAAGGAAGAGAAAAAAGAAGAGGAGGAGGAAGAGGAAGAGGAGGTATAGAGTATGTGTAAAGAAAAGAAGTGAAAAGGAATGGAGAGAAGAGGTAGAAAGAGGAGAAGAAGAAGAAGGAAAAGAGGAAGAAAGAGGAGGAGGGAAAAGAGAAAAGAATAGAAGAAGCAACAACAAAAAAGAAGAAGAAGAAGAAGAAGAAGAAATTAAGAAAGATCGAAATAGATGAGAAAGGAAGGAATAAAAGAGAAAAAAAAAACAATGAAAAAGAC
>NC_059300.1:23678830-23718830 GCF_017591435.1 Portunus trituberculatus
TTTTGTGTTACATTGCTCCTTGTCATATTCTATCCTCCTCTTCCCTCCTCCTCCTCCTCCTCCTCCTCCTCCTCCTCCTCCTCCTCCTCCTCCTCCTCCTCCTCCTCCTCCTCCTCCTCCTCCTCCTCCTCCTCTTCCTCTACCGGAAGAATAGTTTGCATCATCACTCATGTCAAGGTTAAACTGTTTACCGCCAGAAAGTAGGAGGAAGAGGAGGAGGAGGAGGAGGAGGAGGAGGAGGAGGAGGAGGAACGGGAGAGTAAGGACCAGGTAAAGGAGATAAAAGAAGGAACAGGAAGTAGAAAAAGTAAGAGGAATAATTTTATCATACTCGCCTCCCTCCACCCTCTCTCTCTCTCTCTCTCTCTCTCTCTCTCTCTCTCTCTCTCTCTCTCTCTTTCTCTTTTGACCCGCACCTCGCCGCCTCTCTTTCAAAGCACAACAAGGAAAAACAAATAAAACATGATGGCGGTGTATTGTCTTGGCGGGAAAAACGGACTTGCCTTTTTCTCAGAGTGTGTTTAGCAAGGTGGTGGTGTTCTCTCGCCTCCCATTAACCTGGATTATATTAGGCGCACACTTACCACATTACCACATTACCCTGTTCACTCCGCACGCACACTCACACCATAGTCTTGTTCACCTTCTTGTATTTTCTGTTATTTTTTTTTTTTTTATCTGTTATCTGTTTTATGTGTTTGTTATATCTTGGTTTTGTGTTTTTTTTGTTGTGTTTTGTTTACGTGTGTGTGTGTGAGTGGTTTTTTTTCATCTTTAGTTTCTTTTCGTTCGTTTTGGTTCTGTTCAATTCTTCCTCTCTGATCTCAAGGTTATCTGTTTTACTACACAGCTTTCACTCGTTCAGACTTGTGTCATATTTTTTTTTTTTGTGTGTGTGTCTCTCTCTCTCTCTCTCTCTCTCTCTCTCTCTCTCTCTCTCTCTCTCTCTCTCTCTCTCTCTCTCTCTCTCTCATCCCGTAATTCCATCTCATTTTTCCTCTACCTGCCAGCTTTAAACCTCTCTCTCTCTCTCTCTCTCTCTCTCTCTCTCTCTCTCTCTCTCTCTCTCTCTCTCTCTCTCTCTCTCTCTCTCTCTTTCAAATCTTCATGTTTTGTTTTCACTCTACCTCATGCATGCACTTACTTCCTCCTCCTCCTCCTCCTCCTCCTCCTCCTCCTCCTCCTCCTCCTCCTCCTCCTCCTCCTCCTCCTCCTCTTCTTCCTCCTCCTCCTCCCCCTCCTGTTTTCCCTCCTCACTTCTCTCCACGCTCCGCAAACACTCCTTACTTACAAACATACAAGGTCACTATTCCTCTCCTCATACACTTTCTCTCTCTCTCTCTCTCTCTCTCTCTCTCTCTCTCTCTCTCTCTCTCTCTCTCTCTCTCTGAAAAGCAGCTTGTTGTTGTTGATAATGTTGTTGTTGTTGTTGTTGTTGTTGTTGTTGTTGTTGTTGTTGTTGTTGTTGTTGTTGTTGTTGTGGTGGTGGTGGTGGTGGTGGTGGTGGTGGTGGTAACATTCTCTTTCTTTTCTCCTTTTTCTTTTTTGTTCTTATTCTTGTTTTTCTCCTCGTCCTCCTCCTCCTCCTCCTCTTCCTCCTCTTCCTCTTCCTCTTCCTTCTTCTTAAGCACAAAACTTCTCTCTCCTACTCACTTTGATATCCTCATTGTTCTTGGACGCACACACACACACACACACACACACACACACACACACACACACACACACACACACACACACACACACACACACACACACACACACACACACAATAAAGTAAACAGTCCAGTTCTTGAAGAGAGTACGAATATTAGTAACAAATTTTAGTGGGCAGCAGTGCACAAGTCGAGAGAGAGAGAGAGAGAGAGAGAGAGAGAGAGAGAGAGAGAGAAGGGAAGAGAAGAGAAGGAAAGGTAAGGAGGGGGAAGAGTTGTGTGGAATGAGGCGAGGCGGAACAACATAGGCTTGAGCGTGGCTGGGGTGGGCTGGAGTGAGATGGAGCAAGACGGGGCAAAGGACGCGAGGGAACTGTAGGTAGGAGAAAGGGATAAAATGGAACAGGATCAAGAAGAGGAAGATCGTGCAGGGATGGCAGGATTGGTTTATGGAAGGAAAGGTATTTACGATCAAGCGAGTACTAGGAAATGTAAGGGAAAGATGAAAAACAGAGACGAGACAAGAAGAAAAGGCAGCGGAATAAAACACTGGTGAAATAAAACGACAAACAAGGACATGGATTTTGACGAGACGAGGACGGGGTGAGGTAAGGAATGAGAGAGATAAAGAACAAGCGAGACCTGAATGACACAAGATGAGTACCAGGAAGACGAGGGCGGGACAGGGTGAGGAGGTCAAAGTATAACCAGTTTGGGTCACGTGCTGGGCAAACTGTGCTCTAGCTGCGTGGCTCCGGGCGAGGCTGCACGGAGGGGATCAAAAGCTCTTTGTGAGACGAAGGTTACAAGGGAAAGGCTCCTCCTCCTCCTCCTCCTCCTCCTCCTCCTCCTGCCGTTGCGTTACCTGTGCTCCCCTCGTCCCTCCCCCCTCACTCATCCCTCTCAGTATCCTAGTCACCTGGTCTTCCTCCTCCGCCCACTGATTGCTCCCCCAGGCTGATACAGCGCCTTCTATTGCTGCTGCTGCTGCTGCTGCTGTTGTTGTTGTTGTTAGTGGTGGCAATGTTGTTGTTGTTGTTGTTGTAGTGGTCCCAATGTTGTTCTTGTTAGTGGTCCCAATGTTGTTCTTGTTAGTGGTAGCAATGTTGTTGTTGTTGTTGTTGTTGTTGTTGTTGTTTTGTTTTGTATTGATATAATGCCACACGTGTTTCTTGTTGTTGTTTTTTTCGTTTTTCAGAATTTTATCCTTAACGGTTTTTCATCTTTGGTTAGATTTGATGTGTATGTGTGTGTGTGTGTGTGTGTGTGTGTGTGTGTGTGTGTATCGATGGATAAAAACACACACACACACACACACACACACACACCACACACCAGACTCTCCTCTCTCTCTCTCTCTCTCTCTCTCTCTCTTCTCTCTCTCTCTCTCTCTCTCTCTCTCTCTCTCTCTCTCTCTCTCTCTCTCTCTCTCTCTCTCTCTCTCTCTCTCTCTCATCCGCCGCCAAGACCACCTCATTAATAACTCAGACCTCTCACCTGTTACCTGGCGCGTCCCTCACCTGGCTGTGGGCTCTGGATTAGTAATTGATGGCTCACCTTGTCCACCTGTAGGTCCTCGATTCCTCAGGTGAAGTAGGTACACACTCTCTCTCTCTCTCTCTCTCTCTCTCTCTCTCTCTCTCTCTCTCTCTCTCTCTCTCTCTCTCTGGTTTATTATTGTGTTGGTTTCGTTTTATTCATGTGTGTGTGTGTGTGTGTGTGTGTGTGTGTGTGTGTGTGTGTGTGTGTGTGTGTGTGTGTGTGTGTGTGTGTGTGTGTGTGTGTCCCTGTCATAGGTAATATTCTTCCGCTTCTTTTTCTTTTTCATCTTCTTCTTCTTCTTCTTCTTCTTCTTCTTCTTCTTCTTCTTCTTCTTCTTCTTCTTCTTCTTCTTCTTCTTCTTCTTCTTCTTCTTCTTCTTCTTCTTCTTCTTCTTTTCAATTCACTTTAACTCCCTTCTCTCCTTCTATTCAATCTCTTTACCTCCTCCTCCTCCTCCTCCTCCTTCTCCTTCTCCTCCTCCTCCTCCTCCTCCTCTTCCTCCTCCTCCTGCTCCTAGTTTAATTTTTCGTTTCCTGTGATCTTTGCAACTTCCGCTTTACCGTCTTCAACTTTTCCTTCCCTCCCCCCCGTCTCTCTCTCTCTCTCTCTCTCTCTCTCTCTCTCTCTCTCTCTCTCTCTCTCTCTCTCTCTCTCTCTGGATGTCTTTTACTTGGTGTTCCATTTATTAATTATCTCACGTTATCATCCTTTTTTCTTTTTCTTTCTTTCTTTCTCTCTCTCTTTCTATGTTTCTTTTCTTTGTTTCTTTCTTTCTTTCTTTTCCTATTTTCTTCCCTTACTTCATTTTCTTCTTCTTCATCTTGTTGTTATTGTTGTTGTTGTTGTTGTTGTTGTTGTTGTTGTTGTTCTTCTTCTTCTTCTTCTTCTTCTTCTTCTTCTTCTTCTTCTTCTTCTTCTTCTTCTTCTTCTTCTTCTTCTTCTTCTTCTTCTTCCAAAGTATAAATAGTTGGACTTTTTAAAGGAACATTACCGTGCGAGAGAGAGAGAGAGAGAGAGAGAGAGAGAGAGAGAGAGAGAGAGAGAGAGAGAGAGAGAGAGAGAGAGAGAATCTTTTCTTTGTCATCTCTTTTATTTCTCATTTAATTCCGTATCTTCACTATTCCCTTTTTCCTTTTCCTCCTCCTCCTCCTCCTCCTCCTCCTCCTCCTCCTCCTCCTCCTCCTCCTCCTCCTTCTGTGACTTTTCCTTCCCTTCTTCTTCATCCATTCCTCTTCCTTCAGATTTTTTCCTTCCTCTCATTTCTCCATTCCCTGTTCCCATTTTTACCTTTCAACTCCTATTCATGTTTCCTTCGCATTTCCCTTTCCATTTCTCTTCCTGGCATCCTTACATCATTCTCCGTCTCCTTTCTTCATTCTTCTTTCGTTTTTCCTCATTCCCTCTTTCTTTATTTTCCTCATTTCTCTTCTCTTTCTTTTCTTCGTCTATTTTTCTTTTTTTCTCTCTCTCTTCCTCCTTTCATCTTTCTCTGTCTCTCTCTTTCTTTTCTCTCTCTCTCTCTCTCTCTCTCTCTCTCTCTCTCTCTCTCTCTCTCTCTCTCTCTCTCTCTCTCTCTCTCTCTCTCTCTCTCTCTCTCTCTCTCTCTCTCTCTCTCTCTCTCTCTCTCTCTCTCTCTCTCTCTCTCTCTCTCTCTCTCTCTCTCTCTCTCTCTCTCTTTCTCTCTCTCTCTCTCTCTCTCTCTCTCTCTCTCTCTCTCTCTCTCTCTCTCTCTCTCTCTCATTTCTTTCTCTTTATTCTCCTTCTTTCATTTTTCTTCCTCTCTACGTTCTATTTTCCACTTTCTTCTTTCTTCTCTCTCTCTCTCTCTCTCTCTCTCTCTCTCTCTCTCTCTCTCTCTCTCTCTTCTTCGACGTTTCTTTTTGTGTTTCTTTCTGTGTTTCTTTCTGTCTTTCTTGCTCATCTTATTTGTTTGTTCCATTATTTACATATTGCTTCTCCCCCTTTCTCCACATTTCCTTATTTTTATCTCTTACATTCCTCCATTCTCTTCTTTTTGTCTTTCTTATTTGATTCTGTTTCCTTTCATCCCTTCTCGCGTTTCCTTCCCTTCCTCTTTCCTTCCTTAGTTCTTTTTTTGTATATATCTCATCTCTCTCTCTCTCTCTCTCTCTCTCTCTCTCTCTCTCTCTCTCTCTCTCTCTCTCTCTCTCTCTCTCTCTCTCTCTCTTTCCATTCCTACATTTTTTTCAATATACATCTCTGCTTCCATCATTCCTTCATTCCCATTCCTCTTCTCTATCTATTCCTCCCCCTTCACAACTTATTACCCTCTTTATCACTCCTCCTTCTTCACTCCCTTCATCCCTCTTACTACCCTTCCTTCGCTCCTATTCCTCTCCTTTCCCCCTCCTTATATGCTCACTATCCCTCCCTTTATTCCCTTCCTTTCACACACACACACAACCCAGCGTCTCCCAGTGCTAAGTTTGGCCCTGGCTATGGAAGGCTGCTGGCGGCACTCTGACCTGGACTCTGTAAAGGGAGCGGAGCCTATAACAACAATGGTATAGAGACGGAGAAAGGAAGAGGATGAGAGGGAGAAAAGACGTGATGCATGGAAGGGTGAGATAAAGACGAGGGAGGGAGGAAAAGATGGGAAAAAAAGAGAGAAAGGGGAAAAGGATTGAAAGGATGGAAACTTAATAGAATGAAAGAAATTTGAATGAGTGAAAAAAATAAGGTGATTAAGTGTATAGAGAGAGAGAGAGAGAGAGAGAGAGACGAAAGAAATGAAAGGATGGAAACTTGAGAGAATGAAAGAAATTGAATGCGTGAAAGAAATAAAGAAAAAAAAGAGTAAATGCATGGAAGGGAGAGACAAAGACGAAGTGGAGAGGAAAAAAAGGAAAAAAAAAAAGAAAGGAAGAAAGGAATGAAAAGATGGAAATTTTATGGTGTAGAAAAAAATAAAGAAATGAAGAAAAGGAAGAAGGATGAGGGAGAAAAGACTATATGCATGGAGGAGAGAGAGAGAGAGAGAGAGAGAGAGAGAGAGAGAGAGAGAGAGAGAGAGAGAGAGAAGAAAAGAATGAAAAAGAAAAGAATGGATGAATGGAAGGTGTAAAAGAATGAACGAAGAATGAACGAAATGCAGAAAGGAAGGAGGATGAGAGAATATACGCTTGGAAAGACAAAAAGAGAAAGAGAGAAAGAGAGAAAGAAGGAAAGAAAAGAAGAAGGTGAGGCAATAAAGACAAAAAGGAAGGAAATAAGGCAGAGTGAGGAAAGAAATAAGGAAATATGGAGGGATAAGAGGGAGGGAAACATGAATAATGGAGTGAATAAACAAGAGAGAGAGAGAGAGAGAGAGAGAGAGAGAGAGAGAGAGAGAGAGAGAGAGAGAGAGAGAGGGGAAGGAATGAAAGGATGGAAACTCAATAGAATGAAAGAAATTGAACTTCATACTGCTACTACACACTTAAGACGTACTGCTAGAGCTGCCTGTCTTTGTTGGTCCAGCTTCCCGCGACCTCAGCTCCTTAAAGAGGCGAGGGAGCACCAACACCTCCACCAAACTTAATTGCTCAGCCTGAATGAAACCCTTTATCTGTTTACTTTTTGGAGGAAAGGCAATTAAGCTTTCTCTCTCTCTCTCTCTCTCTCTCTCTCTCTCTCTCTCTCTCTCTCTTATTTAATCTTAACCTTCTACATCTTCTTATAATTTCCCTTATTGTTCTTTTCCTTTAATTATCTAACTTTATTCCCTTCCTTGTATCCTTACTTCCCTTCATCCCTGTCTCCTTTCTATCTCTCTGTACCCTTCTTTAATTTCCCTCTTGGTCAGCCCCCTCACGTTGGCGGCAGACACTCACAGAACTCCTCTTCAATCTTCTGGTCTTTGGGGTAGGTAGACTAGTGGTAATGTGGTTCTCTCTCTCTCCCTGGTTGCCTCGTGTGTGGGTGAGAGATTATAGAAGTACAGCTCATAAGAATCACATGATCTTATAGTAGTCCTTTAAAACAGCAAGGCTATGGGAGGCTCAGATCTGCGTGTTATCGTGGTTGCTTACTTTTGATCAGCCTGTGGAAGGGCGAGGAGAAAAATGAAAAGGGAGAAAAGAACGTATGGAATGGAAATGTAATATAAAGGAAAGGAGAAAGAAATAGAGAGAGAGAGAGAGAGAGAGAGAGAGAGAGAGAGAGAGAGAGAGAGAGAGAGAGAGAGAGAGAGAGAGAGAGATTCAAGCTTTATCAACTGCAGACAATAAAGGCGGTGGTGCTGAGTGGTGTCATTGTTATTTTTCAGCGGAGTGATGGATGAGTTTGAGGTGGAAAAAGCGTCGGGGAGAAGCGAAAAGTAAGGAGAGGAGGAGCAGTAGCTGTTTGATAAATGTCTTCTTTTCTGTCTAAGTAAATGATTCGGAGATTAGTGTTGTCGTCTCAGTAATTTCTCAAGGCGATGGAAAGTGGTAAGTCAGAGTTAAATCTTGGGGAGAGAGAGAGAGAGAGAGAGAGAGAGAGAGAGAGGGAAGAAAAGATTACAAAAAAAAGAAATGGTTTGATGAATGTCTTGTTTTCACTTAACCCTTTCGGTGCTAAAGACAATTTCCAAGCCTCATGAAATTAGCGGTTATGAGTTAGAAAAGAGGAAATGGAGATATGACAGTAGTGAGAGAAGGAAACAAGGAAAGGGGTAAAACGAGAAGGAACACAGTAAACCAACTGGAAGGGTACGGGGAATAGGAAGATAGAGGGAAGGGGAAGACAAGCGGAAGGGAACGGAGAGAGGAAAAAGAGATTACGTTCAACACAATCACAGCAAACACCATAAATTTAATACAGTCCTATAATATAATCAAGAAGTCAATATGATCTCATGGTACTGAAATGAAGAAAGAGACGCTCGATGTACGCTATGGCTGTTGAGATGGTGGTGGTGGTGGTGGTGGTGGTGGTGGTGGTGGTGGTGGGGTGACCTCACGAAAAAGTTGAACCACAAAATGCAGCTTGAGCGGAGGTGAGATAGAGGCAGGAGGCAGGCACGGGGCGAACTGGGACGGGCGGGTGTGGCAGCTAGGAGGGGAGATAAAGAGGCTTGACGAGGACGGGTGTGGTGCGTTGCGGTGCGTTGCGGTGTGGTGGGGGTGTGGTGTGGTGCGGTGCGGTGCGGTGCGGTGCGGTGCGGTGCGGCGGTGCAGGCGTAGGGAACAGCTGCCTCGTGTAGGACAGAAAACTTCTTGCATTCCCCTCGTCTCTTATCTTCTCTGCGGCACGTGAGGCGCATGGCGTGGTCCAGGCTGGGTATGAGGGATGGCCCGCACGCTGACAGGAAAAAAAAGTTGTCGTGATCGTTGAGTCATGGCTGCTGTGGGGGAAATAATAACCGGCCATTGGTGGAATTCGCAAAACAGACATGTGGTGATTCTGCTGCGAGACAAAATTTACGACTCTGTGATGGGCTTCGCTTTATGTACGGGGAGACTGCTGGCTGGCGTGTGACAGTGGCGGCCAGTGAACGCAATACAACAACACGTTTACCATGTGATGATCAAGTTTCTGTGTCTGTTGGTGTAACATTAGAGGCTACAAAACGGCTCTTTATTCAACAGGTCCGTTATAGTTCATTCTTCCAATTAATTCATAGGACATCCAAGTCGATGCCACCACAGGACAGTTAAGCCAGATTGGCACACAAACCTTGACCGTGAAAAACACTAGCGTCATATTTCGTCTGACAATAAAACCAATACAAAAGAACTAATGATTTATTCTCTCGAGCGTCCTGACTTACGGCGGTGCCAATACAAAACTCTCGCCGTAAAGTCAGACCAACTTACCGACCTTGAGAGTGGTGGAAATTTGTGCCTCATTTCATAAAACGATAAAGATGATAAAAATAACTTGCAATTTTATCCCCCGCAAGTCTTATTCATTCGAAAATTATTACCGGTAACTCCTACGAGCAAAGTTACACAATACGGTACAGTCACTACAAGGAATAACAATTTATCACCACAGTATCTTATCTACCCAAAACTCGTCACGGACACTGCAAGAACTAACAATTTATGGCCTCAGGATCTTATCGACCTAAGAACCACCAGTCACTTAAAAAAACAAGTAACTTATCCTTTCAATGTCTTATCTAACGCCCTAGCACTGAAAAAGAAAATAATCACAGCTATTACCAGAAGAAGTAATTTCACCTCAACCCTTCAGTAGTATGACACTTTTTCATATTTCTCTTCATACTACTTGGTGTTTTTTATACAGCTTCAGAAACTTATGTAGGAATTAAAATAGTGAAGATTCCGGTCATTAATCATCTGTCCTCCATAGACCCTTCCTAATGTCACTAAAATCACCCAATCAAACCTAAAACTCACGGTAAAAAAATGTGTCCAAGGAATGAAGGGGTTAAGAGTCATATCTAACTAAATACACCGAAGAAAACCAGGTACAGTTAACACACATTGAACAACTAGTAACTTATTAAAACACAAAGAACTATTAACATCCTTTCAGTTTCTTATCTATCAAACTATCCCAATCACTATCAGAAGAAATGCAACCTTCTAAGTATCACATCTATCTAAAAGCACCCCACGCAACCCATGGCAGCGAGTCAAACCAGCACCATACTTCTCAAAAAGACAAAACAAACCTGACTCCCGAGCACCGCCTGACCTCGTGATTGCTCCCACACCACCTACTGAGGACACCCGCGCGGGGACCCTTGCTATCCGAATGAGTGACGCTTCTGGTGGATAATTACTTCTTGATTAAAACACTCACTCCTGGCAGACTTCCGATGACTCTCTCAGGTGAAGTCAATAAGGAAGACTGCGAGGTAAAGAGAGAGAGAGAGGAGTGAGAGATGCAGGCAAACACAGAGAGGCACAAAAATGGTTCAGTGCCTCGAAAACTTGGGTTAGCCATTAATTTCATGATCTAATAGGGAAAGAAAGGAAATCCCGATTAAAAAAACAAGTCGATAAATTGTGGCGGTGGACGTGTGAGGGAAGGAAAAGTCGCTTGTTCCGTCATCAGAGAGAGAGAGAGAGAGAGAGAGAGAGTACACGTAATCCGCTAGGTCTCTCTCTCTCTCTCTCTCTCTCTCTCTCTCTCTCTCTCTCCTGTCTATTCCAACTGATTCAGCAATTCTATTTCTTCTTTCTTTCCTTGCTTACTTTCTTCATTCATTCCTTCATTCATTTTCATCCCTCTCCCCCGAACGCTGAGACGGGGTTAGCTTGGGAAGTTATCAACACTACCACAATCACCACTACCATCACCACCACCACCACCACCATCACCACCACCACCACCACCACCACCACCACCACCACTACCACCACCACCACTATCATCACCACCACCATCGTCACCAGACTACGGCACCCCGCAGCCTGCACTCCTCCCTGTCAGCGGCCCTTGTGTTACGTGGCACTAGGACAAAGCATCTCACCTTGCCAGAGACACTAACCTCCCCCACCCCCCTACTCCCTCCTTCCATTCCTCCCTCCATGCCTCCCTCTCTCCGTCCATCCATCCCCGTCCAGAGAAAAAAGCATAAAAATGGTAATACTAAACTAAATTACGTCTTTTTATGAACGCAATTTACGTAAATGAAGTTGACCTGAACGGCGGTCCTTAGAAATTCTTCAAAAGGCTGCTGGGCCCGAAGCCATTTTCCCATCACGGCGGTAATGAGATCACTGGCCGGTGAGAGGCGCGCCGTGATTGGGAATTTGCCAACATTACGCTAAGCCTTACACCGAGACCAAAAATGTTAAGCCCGCCACGCCCCCATTCCCGCCTGACAGGGAGAGGCGAGGGCGGGAACGCTGTGTGATCCTGCTGCTGTTATGGGCGCGATGTGTGCGCGTATCTAATTATAACTGTGTCTGCCTGTCTGGTTCCCACTGCCGCTTCAGGTTGATAAGGAGAGGGTAGAGGCAGGGAAAAGTACGTTATTTTGTTGTTATGAGTGTTGTACATGTATTGAATTATATTTGTGTCTGCCTGTCTGTATTTCAGAGTGACACCAAGAGAATAGTGCAAAAAATGTATGAGATTTTGTTGTTATAAATGTTTTTCCGTGTGTACCTGATTGTATCAGTTTGTGCATGCCTGTCTGTCTGTCTGTCAGTTTTTGTCGCAACGTTGCAGTTTTCGCGGATATTAGTGTTCACTGAGGGAACTAACTCGTGACATCTCTACCTGGTGATATGATGTTCACTGTTACTTTAGGCGGGCCAGGTGTCCTCAGATTATGCCAGAACAGGCTTTGGCCTTCTAGACCTGCTCACGACCATCTCTGCCAACACTGCGCAAGGAATAGTGTACCAGCAAGGAATAGTGACAGAGTCTTAGTGAGAGTGCACAAGATTAACCATTGGTTCTCCTTAATCCTTAATGACACGTTATTTTATCTCAGTAAATTTGTGCAATCTCATTAATCAAAATTTCATTGAAAATTTTAACCCAAAAATAAATAACACATAGTGCTGTGTGTTATCATTCATAATTATAATCTGAACCAACACACAAACTTCATATTGAGCTGAGAGGAGGCCACGGCTGGCTGTGAGAAGATTAATTTCCAGAGACAGAAAACGTGAGCAAAACAACCACCAGCACAAACAGCGAAGAAAACTACTTATAGACCAAGAGGCCAATTAGACACCATCCAGATGACATCAAGTCTCTTCTCGCCCTTGAAATAACACATAAACAGACTATAATGATGATAATGAAAAGCGAGACCAAGGCGATGGGAGACGCGGCGCGGCGCTCTCCACACAACACTGAGCCATTGAGGGCCACTCGCCGCGGGCCACAATCACCACTTGGCTAAATTGGCGGCGAATCTCAAAACAGTTTTATTTCAAAGGGCCTCGTACGCCTCAGGGAGAGAGAGAGAGAGAGAGAGAGAGAGAGAGAGAGAGAGAGAGAGAGAGAGAATAAAGGTAAAATTAAGAGTAGGAAAGAGGAAAGAATATTTTCTCTCTCTCTCTCTCTCTCTCTCTCTCTCTCTCTCTCTCTCTCTCTCTCTCTCTACACGGGCACACGGGTGGAATATATTGACCAAGCACCGCGACATGCTAGCACCCGCCACTGCGCCCCAGGAGAGACACGGTTCCGCCAGCACCCTCCACGCGCCGCCCTGACTGACCGGCATGGCGTGGCAGTGAGCGGTGGGAGGTGACGGAGGCGAGCGAGGGAGATGAGGGAGGAGAGGCGAGGAAGCGAGGGCAGCGAGGGAGGGAAGCGAAGAGGCAAGGAGTGAGAAAATTTCGTTAGCAGTTCGTTGTGTCTAATTAAACATGTGTATATGTAAGGATGCAGAGAGTTTGTTGTAAAATAAATAGTAATAATAATAATAACGATAGTAGTTTATTAGAATTGCAGTAAAGTATGCATAGTGAAAATATACAAATGTTAGGAGTGGGAGGCTTAATACTAGAAAACTATACTAATAGTTAATTGCTCGCATCATGATAGGAATCGCACTGGGGCGGTATTGGTCCGAGAGTGGTATGTGTGTATGTATGTGTGGATGTATTCATGTGTGTGTTTCACTGTTTGATCTGCTGCAGTCTCTGACGAGACAACCAGACATTACCCTACGGAACGAGCTCAGAACTCATTATTTCCGATCTTCGGATAGGCCTGAGACCAGGCACACACCACACACCGGGACAACAAGGTCACAACTCCTCGATTTACATCCCGTACCTACTCACTGCTAGGTGAACAGGGGCTACACGTGTGTGTGTGTGTGTGTGTGTGTGTGTGTGTGTGTGTGTGTGTGTGTGTGTGTGTGTGTGTGTGCGCGTGTATGTATGTATGTGTGTATGTATGAGTGTCCTTATTTTAATTAATGTTTTGGAATGTAGATATTCTAATTGTAAGTATTTTAGCATTTTAGTTTGAGATATTTCTACACGTTATTTGAGCGAGTCACTTAGTTGTGTCCGTTTAACCTCGTGTATTTGTAATGGACTACAGTTTATTTACACATATTTCGTCATATTAAAGTTTGTATTAGAATGGACTGTATGATTTGATTGTATTGTACCATGCTAAACTGTGGTCAATAAACTTATCCATCTATCTCGCTCTTTATCTATCTTTCTATCTATCTTTCTATCTATGTGTTTGTGTATCTAAGAAGTAAGTATCAGATAAGGTTTTGTTTTTCTCTACCATATTTAGAGAGAGAGAATGTCAGTTTCCATTTTATTTTTTCATTTATTTAAACCTCTGGAAGCTTTTCTGAATATCTTGCTTATTTGGTTGGCTTCCTGGCTGCTTGGTTGCCTTGGATCTTTGTTTCTTAATTTATTCGTTTATTTTGGGATATATAAACACACAGACAGACATACATACACACGCTGAGATTATTTGCTATATCTATCTGTCTACTATCCTTCTATCTATCTATCTATCTATCTATCTATCTATCTATCAAACAATCTATCCATATCACCATCAATCTATCAGAGCACCGTCGCAAAGTATAGCTGTACCGTTCATGGCCCAGGTAGCAGCCAACAAGCGGGCAGGAGACGCAGGAACAAGGGAGGACAAGCAGGTAATTACAGGTACAGGCAGGAACCGAGGCCAGGCAGCAAGGACACGTGGCGAGCTAGGCATGTGTTAGGAGGAGGAGGAGGAGGAGAGAAGAAGAATGAGATGAGGAGTAGATGTGGGGGATTGTGAGGTCTCCCGGAAGCTGGTACGAGGAGATGAGGAGGAGGACGAGGAGGAGGAGGAGGAGGAGGAGAAGCCTAATTAGACGCGTCTGAGTATTTGAACCTTGATCACGCAGGCGGCTTTGTCCTCTTCCTCCTCCTCCTCCTTCTCCCCCTCCTCCTCCTCCTCCTCCTCCTCCTCCTCCTCCTCCTCCTCCTCCTCCTCCTCCTCCTCCTCCTCCTCCTCCTCCTCCTCCTCCTCCTCCTCCTCCTCCCTTCCTCCTCCTCCACCTCCTCCTCCTCCTCCTCCTCCTCCTCCTCCTCCTCCTCCTCCTCCTCCTCCTCCTCCTCCTCCTCCATCTCCTCCTCCTTCTGCCCTTCTTTCTCTTGCATCTTTTCACACCCACAAACACACACACTCTCTCTCTCTCTCTCTCTCTCTCTCTCTCTCTCTCTCTCTCTCTCTCTCTCTCTCTCTCTCTCTCTCTCTCTCTCTCTCTCTCTCTCTCTCTCTCTCTCTCTCTCTCTCTCTCTCTCTCTCTCTCTCAGCTTTACGTATCTGATTTCCTTTCTCCTTATCCTCCTCTGCCCTCGCGTCTATTTTCCTCCCTTTTCCCTCTCTTTTTCCCTCCCACATTTTCCGCTCTCTGATTTCCTTTCTCCCATTCCTTCCTCTTCTTTCTTCTCATTATTCCTCTTCCTTACCTCCTCTTCTTTCCTTCTTCTTCTCTCTCTCTCTCTCTTTCTCTCTCTCTCTCTCTCTCTCTCTCTCTCTCTCTCTCTCTCTCTCTCTCTCTCTCTCTCTCTCTCTCTCTCTCTCTCTCTCTTCTTCTCATTATTCATCTTCCTTCATTCTTTCACTTTTTTTTCTTTCTTTCTTACTTATTTTCGTGACTTTTAAATTCTCCTCCTCCTCCTCCTCCTCTTTTTTCTCCTCTTCCTCTTCCTCCTCTTCTTCGCCGTCCTTCTTCTCCTCCTTGTTATTCTCCTCCTTCTTCTCCTCCTCCTCCTCCTTCTCCTCCTCCTCCTCCTCCTCCTCCTCCTCCTCCTCCTCCTCCTCCTCCTCCTCCTCTCGTTTTTCCCTATTATCCCCGTTCAATTACTTCTTTTTAGTGTTTTCTTCTATTCCTTTCTCTCCCTTTTTCTTCTTCTTTTCTCTTTCCATCTCTTTTTCTTCTTTCTTGACCGGTGTTTTCTTTCTCTCTCTCCGCCTATAATTTCTTTGTTTTGTTCTCTTATTTCCTCTCATCTCCTTTGTTCTCCTCTTCCTCCTCTCCTCTCCTCTTCTATGCATTCCTTCTTTCCTTCCTTCCTTCCTCTCTCCTTTCTTCCTTCCCATATACGTGTACCCACCACTCCTCTTCCTCTTCCTCCTCACCTCTAATCATTCCCCTCCCTTTCTTTCTTCTTTCCTTCCTTCCTTCCTTCCTTCCTTCCTTCCCTTTTCCTCTACGTATTTTCCTCATTCTTCACTCCATGACCCAATTCTTCCCTTCTTCTTTACCCCTTATTCAACGCGCCTTCCCCTTCTTCTCTCATGCATCCCTTAATATTCTCTCTCTCTCTCTCTCTCTCTCTCTCTCTCTCTCTCTCTGACCTTGTTTCAGCGCGAGAGGTCTTCTGTCTATCTCATTACAGTGGTTTGCCATTGGTCATGTTAGTCCCTTAACGAAATACAGAGGATAGCACATGGAGAGAGAGAGAGAGAGAGAGAGAGAGAGAGAGAGAGAGAGAGAGAGAGAGAGAGAGAGAGGGAGTGTGGGGGTGAGGGAAAGAAGGGTGAACATAACGGGAGATGGAGAGAAAAAGAAGGTAAATTGATATAAAGTGGAGATAAAGACGAGGTGATTTACCATACACGAGAGAGAGAGAGAGAGAGAGAGAGAGAGACAGACAGATGGGGTGTTATCATAAAGGGAGACAGAAAAGAAGGCAAAGTAATATAAAGTGAGGATAAAGATGAGATGACTTACCATACACGAGAGAGAGAGAGAGAGAGAGAGAGAGAGAGAGAGAGAGAGAGAGAGAGGTCTTCATGCTCCCTGGGTAAGGTTGAAAAAATGAAGGGAAAAAATGGACCTAAGAATATGTAATGTTGATAAATTGTTCTCTCTCTCTCTCTCTCTTTTTTTTCCCCTCCAGTCGACGGGAGAATATTAATGGTTGTGAGATGCCGGTTTTTGTTTGTTTGTTTGTTTGTTTGTTTGTTTGTTTGTTCGTATCTATCCTCATGGTGTGTTGTGCATTTGTTTGTTTGTGATTGCTTTCGCTTGCCTTCTCCGTTCAGTCAGTGGGCTTCATGGTTGCCTAACTTGTCAGAACGTGAACCGGTTTATTTTCTCTTGCTCTCAGGTTTTCTTAAATAAAAAAAAAAAAACAGAGATCATTAGTCTTCGTTTTCTTCAGTCTCACAGAAAGAAAACGGAGAAGCTCACTCGCCCAGTAACTAATTCAAGCTTGATCAAGTTAGATTAAAATATGAAATTGGCTCTCAAATAAGATGGCAGCCGCCTGGAATAGACTCAGCTGAAAGGTTCTAGAGGGAACTTTAGAATAGATAAAATTATAGGCAGAGATGATAGTGTACATAGCAAGGTACAGGATATATCAAGTGCAGACCTGCTGGCTCCCTGTAGTATCCTTTGTTTTGACGTTCAAATACAAACAAGTAAACTTCAGAGCTCCCTGCCTACTGATGTTTGTTTATCTTCCTATGACCTACTCTTTCAAGAAGGAGGTTTCAAGACACTAATCTTAAAATTTCTGGCAACCACTTTCCAGTCTATTTGGCAACCAGCATCTCAGTTATTTCTTATTTTTCTTTGCCCTTGACCGGTGTTCTTTATGCACTAAAAGGAAAGAATGTGCTTCAATTCGTGTGACCGCATAAGAGAAAATAAAGAAGTTAACCTAACCGTGGATCGCATTATCAAACATTTCTGTGTCTCATCTTGACTACTTTTAATTGATCCATTGCGATGCATAACAATTTACAATGCTAAAGGAAATATACTGACATCTTGTTTGCACGTGCCAGAAATAGAGGAGTAAAACAGAGTATATTTTGTAATTTATAAGCCATACAACGGTTGCAACTGACTGGGGAACAAGAAAATATGTCAGAATGGTTGGTTATTAAGTACAGAATAATGTCCCAAATACCAAATAAGAAACTCTAACAGAAGTTCTTAAGATTTTCAAATGTGTTCGCAATCAATTCAACACAATTTTGCATCATTACTAGGAAAAACAATTCATGGAAACCCGACTATTCACCTCTGCGGCTTTTGAAAATAGTTCTGGTGAGAGAGCAAAGCGAATGCAGGCCAATCTCACTTGTCGGTCTCCTCACATCATTTTGTATTCCTGCGCTCCTTCCCGAGTTCCCAGTGGACGATGAGGGTCCAGCGGGGCGGCGGCATTGTGGTGGTCGCTTCCTCAGGGTCAGCTTATGGCAGGTGAGAATTCCGAGTTGAGGAGTAATGACGGCAGGTGAGCAGAAATGAACAAAGAAATATAACGAAAGAAAAAGAAACAAGGGAGTAATAAAGAAACAAGAAGCAAGAGAAAGGGCAATCAGAAACATGATATGGAAAAGACAGCAAGGAAATTGAATAATAAAAATGAAGAAACGAGTAAAGGAAATAGAAGAAAAGTCAGGAGTAATGGAAAACAAGGTAAGGGAGGATAAGGAAGACATGGAGACAAATAAGGAAGATCTGCGGAAAAATCACAAGTGCGAGCAGAAACTAAACCGCGACAAGGGAAGCGGAGTGGAAGCAGGTCATTGTCGCAAGAATGCAGCAGCCACGGAACAGACGCCGGGGTGGGCTTGCTTCAGTGTCGTCACCGGAAATGTAGGAAAAAAAAAAGGGAAAAAAGTTGTAATAGTCAATACTGTGGTGTTGTGGTGTTCATTAGAGTAGAAAGGGGTGGCCGCCGTGGTACAGTGGAAACATGCCTGCTTTGGGGTCCGAGGGGTCTCCAAGCGCAAGGGTTCGAATCCTATCCACGGTCCGAGTGTAGGTTAGGTTTCCTCACTCGGGGCAACCGGGTGGGCTTTGAGATAGGAGGTACCCCAAAAAATATCCCCTTTAGCCAACAAATTCCCGTGAAAAGCCTACATGGTATAAAAAAAAAAAAAGAACCATATTTACCGGGTCTTACTGCAGACTAGGTTGACTTTACTTGATTACTAGTACAGTCATTTAGTCGATAACTCTACTACAAATTCAACTTCAGCATTAAGATAGACGCGTGTTAGGAGTAGATAGGCAAAAAAAAAAAGAACAGCATCATTTTTCTTGTATGATTTATCGACAAGACCTATTCCTAACGTGTTCAGGAGAGTAGCCACGCGAAATTAGATGAGTAAGTGGGTAACACGGGCAGAGACAGACCAAGGAGGGCAGCCAGAGGAAGGAGGGAGTAGAGCGAAACAAGCAAAGTCAAGATGCAGAGGCTGAACATTATACCAGTAGGTTGTGTATGAGTTTGTGATGCACGTCTTAGTTATGTAGTGTGTGTGTGTGTGTGTGTGTGTGTGTGTGTGTGTGTGTGTGTGTGTAATGACTACATGGTTAAGTTGTTATATGTTGAAAGTAGGACGTGGTGTATGAAAAGCATTATCATAGTTTTAAGAAGAGTGTGGCAGGGATGAATTATTGAAAAACGTGAAATATTCTGTATCTTCCTGTGCGTGTTTATGTGGATGTGTGTGTGTGTGTGTGTGTGTGTGTGTGTGTGTGTGTGTGTGTGTGTGTGTGTGTCCTTCCCTGTGATGCAAACTTTCACTACAGTGTGTTTTCCTTGTGTTGTGGATGCTGGCTGGCAGTGGTGGTGGTGGTGGTGGTTGTGATAGTGGTGGTGGTGATGGTGTTGGTGGTGGTGATGGTGATGGTGGCCTGACTGTAATCCTTGTGTTACTCGAATGTTGGTGAGCGAGGCCGTGGTGTTGTTGCTGCAGTGGTGGTGGTGGTGGTGGTGGTGGTGGTGGTGGTGGTGGTGGCGAGGAGGGAAGAGTTTTAGGGAACCGTGTGCAAAAGAAGGTTTCTCGGGATTACGAGAATTATACAACTTTTTTTTAAATACTTTTGTCTTACGTTCTTTGTCTCTTGTCCTGTTTGGGGGGTTTATCTCTCTCTCTCTCTCTCTCTCTCTCTCTCTCTCTCTCTCTCTCTCTCTCTCTCTCTCTCTCTCTCTCTCTCTCTCTCTCTCTCTCTCTCTCTCTCTCTCTCTCTCTCTCTCTCTCTCTCTCTCTCCTCTCTCTCTCTCTCTCTCTCTCCTCTCTCTCCTTCTCGTTCTCTTCTCTTCCTCCCGTCCCTTCACCTTCTCTTCCTCACCACTTCACACACACACACACACACACACACACACACACACACACACACACACACACACACACACACACACACACACACACACACACTCACATCAACATTCAGAGTATCCTTGCCTGTATAAAAGAAGGTATACAGGTGCGTGTGTGAGTGTGTGGAAGGAGAGTTGGGAGTTTGAATGGCGAGTGAATGGGTGAGCACGCGTCCCTCTAATCTGCTGGGGGTCGAGGGTCACCGAGAAACTGAGACCACATTGAAGTTCCACCCACACATCCAAGCACGTACGCACACACACACACACACACACACACACACACACACACACACACACACACACACACACACACACACGTCCTCTGAATCTCCACTGTTTGAAAAGTAAATAGCAGTAGAGATAATTAGTTAGCTGGTTTATTTATTTGTTTATTTGTCTCGATGCTTTATTTTGTAATTCATGTGTATAGTGTTGGTAGACTTTTTATTTATACCATGTGGGCTTTTTCACGGGAATTTATGGGCTAAAGGGGGATAATTTTTGGGTACCTCCTATCTCAAAACCCACCCGCTAGGAAACCGTTGCCCCGAGTGAGGAAGCCCAACCTACACTCGGACCGTGGACAGGATTCGAACCCGTGCGCTTGGAGACCCCTCGGACCCTAAAGCAAGCATGGTTCCACTGTACCATGCTTGATTACTATTTTTCATTTAATTTGTTAATTTATTATTTTTTTTTTTTACAATTGGGGTATAGATTATTGGTCTTTCGTATATTAGTGGGTTTGGATAGTCGGTGCTTTATACTTTTTTATAGGGGACGTTTTAGATATTCGGCCAGGAAGCTTCGCGGGGTAAATGATAAGTTAAAGGGAACCAGGTGGGAAAAATTTAGATAAAGATACGACAAAAGGAAATCGTACTAATAACAACAAGAAAAATGCCTTTGCTGAAACTAATACCGCTGCTTTGATCTCCCGCATGTATAGTGACTGTCAAAGCTCTTAACCCCTTCAGTACTAGAACGCATTTTTACCTAGAGATCTGTGTACAATTAGACCATTTTTTATTGACATTAGGGAGGGTCTATGGAGGTCAGAAGATTAATGGCCAGAGTCTTCACTATTTTAATCTCCACATGAGTTTCTAAAGCACTGTAAAATCACTAAATAATAAGCAGAATATGAAAATGCGTCATGGTACTAAAGGGGTAAAGGGTCACAGGAGGCAGGTGGTGGTGGTGGTGGTGGTGGGTGTTCCTCGGCTACTCAACAATAGGCTGGAACTCACCTCACTCCCGCCAACCTCACTCCCGCCATGGCTGAAACTCGGTCGGAGAGATCAAGTTCTGGCTCTGCGTCATCATTTTTGGAGTGATGCAGATAAATTTCATTGGATAAAATTAATGAGGTGTTACTGAAAGAGAGAGAGAGAGAGAGAGAGAGAGAGAGAGAGAGAGAGAGAGAGAGAGAGAGAGAGAGAGAGAGAGAGAGAGAGAGAGAGAGAGAGAGAGAGAGAGAGAGAGAGAGGAGGGAGACCACAAAGGGAGACGAAGAGAAATAGAAGGAAAAGGAATATAAAGTGAGGATAAAGAGGCGATGACTTACCATACACGAGAGAGAGAGAGAGAGAGAGAGAGAGAGAGAGAGAGAGCTACACTAACTACGTATAACTTCTATTAGATTTATTGTTCCATCCTCTGATTATGGTAATGAGCGCTATATGTATCACTGGTTATGACTGTGTGCGTTCATTGCTCAACTCAGCGCCAAGAGAAAGCTCCATCTCGGTTTGGTTTGATTCGGTTTGATAGAGTTTGATTAGGTTACGTTAACTTAGATTTGTTTAGGTTTGCTCTGTATGATTTTTTATTTAATTTCATTGCTTTAGAATTTTTTTTACTTAGGTTAGGTTGGGTAAGGTTCTTCGATAAGTTTAGGTTAGGCTGGGTGTGCATTAAGTCATGTTAAGTCAGATTAGCCCAGGTTAGGTTAACTCCTTCTATACAATGACGTGTTTGCATATTCATTCTGGTTACTATTTGGTGATTTTATATAGCGTCCAAAAACTTACGTGTGTGATTGAAATAGTGAAGACTCTGCCATTAATCTTCTGACCTCCATAAACCTCTCCTAATGTCAATATAATCGTCTAATCATACCCAAACCCAGTGTAGTAATGAGTCCCACTATTGATGGAGTTAAGTTGGATTGGTTTGAATAGATAGGATTAGATTAAGTTAGATCGCATTATACAGAATTAGATTAGATCATGCTAGGTTGAATTGAATTAGGTTAGGCTAAGATAGGTTAAGTTAGCTTAGGTCAGGTTACTTTTGCGCTGATTGTTAATTAAGACTACATGTGGTTAGATTAAGTTGTGTTAAGTTAGGTTACATTAAGGGAGGCTCAGTAGTGTTATATTAGAAGAGAATTACAACAACAGGGCACGTAAGTTGAGTTATTCTCGTAAAGGATTATGTTGATTTAGATTATATTAGATTATGGTAAGCCGGGTCCGCATCTCGTGAAATCAGCCATCTTCCGGTCCCCAGCCTCTCCATTCCCTGGCCTGCTGAATCACACAGGCGGAGAACAGCTGGGGGAAGTGATGCATTTCCTCTCTCTCTCTCTCTCTCTCTCTCTCTCTCTCTCTCTCTCTCTCTCTCTCTCGTGTGTGTGTGTGTGTGTGTGTGTGTGTGTGTGTGTGTGTGTGTGTGTATGTGTTTGGTTCAGGAAATAGGCAAGACTCACTGTTGACCGTCACTTGAGTCAGGATTGGGTCGCGTGTCTCTCTTTCCTCTCATCGGTGACTTCATTCCCCTATTGCAGTGCGATCTGTGTAGGCAAGCCAGAGTGTCCTCGCAACGGCCACTCTCATCCCAGCAGGAGTGTACAACTGGAGTCATCAAAGCTTCTCTCCTCATCCGTGTTCTGAAATGCTTTGCTCTTTCACCACGACTATTTTCATCAAAGGCCGCAGAAATTATTAACCAGGTTCTCATAAGTTTTTTTCCTGTTGATGATGTAGAAATTTTGCTAATCTGTCACTAGAACTATACGTGTCACTTCAACTCTTTCGAACATAAGGAGATGAGGTGAAGTAGCGTGTCAGAATAAGGTCCCTATATTCTTAAGCACTCTGACACCTGATTTCCTATCCATTAAACACGTTAGCCTGGAAGATTTGGGGCTTTGAAAAGTGTTTATAAGATTCTGGTGATGGATTAACGAGGATGCTACACTATCACTGGCAAAAAAAATCCATGAAAACCAAAGTAATCATCTCTGTGACCTCTGGAAATAGCCGTTTTTTTTAGAAGCCAGAGTTTAAGAATAGGTCCGTTAGTCTCCTGTTACATTAGTGTGTTGTATACTGAAGGAGAATCAAGATGGATGTCGCAAAGTAAATAAACAGCACCAGGCATTTAGTTCCTTCTTAGACTGTCAAATTATTCTACTTATCACGAACTACGAGTGCTGTAATGTGTTCTGCTATTTTATTTATCTATGTAGGAAGAGCACCAGCTGAGGGTAACACAACAGCATTGAACTTAAAAGGCCAGCTGAAGTACCATCCGTCATGTTCTGCTTCCATTTTCTGTGTCAGTAATGTCTTGTCCTACGCTGTGTTCTTGTGTTCTGCTGTGATATTCTCGTGTTTGTGTCTGTTTCATTATGCCCACTTGTATTTACCCTCGTCTCTATCATCATTCTATTCTGCGCCCGTTGGAATTGCCAGCTTAGTAAAAACAACAGCAGAGTGAAAACAGAGTGGGGAAAAAAATATGACCTTTAGTATTTCGTTTATGTGTTCCTTTATATTGTTCGGTGGGTCAGTTTATTCTCTTCTTCTTCTTCTTCTTCTTCTTCTTCTTCTTTCTTCCTCCTCCTCCTCCTCCTCCTCCTCCTCCTCCTCCTCCTCCTCCTCCTCCTCCTCCTCCTCCTCCTCCTGCGTTAAGTGGTTCGTTAATAACTTGGGAATGTCCATAATTGTTTGCTTTAGTAGAAGAAGAACAATGCTGATGAGAAAAGAGGAACGTGCCTATTATTATTATTATCATTATTATTATTATTATTATCATCATCATTATTATTATTATTATTATTATTATTATTATTATTATTATTATTATTATTATTACCATCACCATCACCATCACCACTGCTGCCTCTGCCGGATGGATATTACATGATGGGAGTCACTTAAAGGAGAACGGTCTACAGTCTCTCTCTCTCTCTCTCTCTCTCTCTCTCTCTCTGAACCCTCTTTCCTCAATAACTTTCGCTTCTCTTGCTCTTCTTTCTTCCCTTCCCTTCCCTTCCCTTCCCTTCCCTTCTCTTCCATTCCCTTCCCTCTCCTCTTCCCTTCCTCACCTCACCTCTCTTCTCTTTTCTCTCCTTCCATCATTCCTCCCTCCCTTTCCACCCTTACCACTTTTTTTCCCCTTCCTCCATCAATCCCTCCTTTCGCCACCCCCTTCCCTTCCTCTCTGCCTACCCACTCTTTTTTACCGTCCCCCATCTCTCTCTCTCTCTCTCTCTCTCTCTCTCTCTCTCTCTCTCTCTCTCTCTCTCTCTCTCTCTCTCTCCTGCGCTCTCGTTACGATCCTAGAACTCAAGGGAGGAAAAATGAAATAAAACAAAAGAAAACAGTACAATAATGGTTCGTGTATATTTCGAGTTTAATTTATCTTTTCTTTGTTTTTCCTCTCTGGTGCGCTTGGGTGAGAGAGAGAGAGAGAGAGAGAGAGAGAGAGAGAGAGAGAGAGAGAGAGAGAGAGAGAGAGATGGAGGATATGCTAATTCGGGGCATTAAGGTGTTAGATATACCGATTCGTCTCTCAAGATAGTGGTGATTGAGTGATGGTGGTGGTGGTGGTGGTGGTGGTGGTGGTGGTGATGGTAGTGGTGGTGGATGTGATAGTCGTAATGAGGTTGCGTTTGGTTAAGTTTTTTTGTTAAGTTATGTTAAATCATGTCAAGTTAGATTACGTTAGGTTAGGTTAGGTTAGGTTAGGTTAGGTTAGGTTACGTTAGGTTAAACTAGGTTAGGTTAGGTTAGGTTAGTTTGGGTTAGGTTGGGTTAGGTTAGGTTAGGTTAGGTTACACTAGGTTAAGTAAGAACAACAGTTACAGTGGTGGTGGTGGTGGTGGTGGTGGTGGTGATGATAGTTGCCCCGTGGTGATGGCAGCGGTGATGGTGATGATCCCGGATGCCCCATAAGTGTGATTGGTGTTGTTTGTGTTGTGTTTTTTATTTGCTTTCTTTTATTTCTCTCCCGTTTCCTCTTCGGTTTTTATCTCGTCTCTCGAATCATTCTCTTCCTCCTTCCCTCCCTCCCTCCCTCCTTCTTTTTTGTCTTCCAGCATCTCTTTTATCTCTTCCGTTTCTCTTTCTGTCTCTCCTTCTCTTAACATTTCTTCTTCATTCTCTTCCTGTGTATCTGCGTGTGCGTGTGCGTGTGCGTGTACGTGTGTGTGTACTTGTACGTGTACGTGTGCGTGCGTCATAGTGATTAAAGCCGAAATTCAAATTAGAAGGATAAATGGACCTGATAAGAGAGAGAGAGAGAGAGAGAGAGAGAGAGAGAGAGAGAGATATATCTTACACCTACCTCTTTCCAAAGCCGTTCCTCTACAGGTGTGTATAAGAGAAGGACAAACGTTTCGAAGTTTCTGTGGAGGTGGAAAAAGAAAAAAAAAACTCTCTGTCTCATCAGGAAGCTCAGCAGAACATTGATTATAGATTACGATGATGCTGGAGACGGGAAGAAGAGGAGGAGGAGGAGGAGGAGGAGGAGGAGGAGGAGGAGGAGGAGGACGAAGAGGAAGATGAGAAAAGAAGTTTAAAGAGAGACAAAGAAAGAAAAAATGGGAAATAAACACTGACTGAACAAACTTAAATGCGAAATGAATGTGGTTTTTCATTACATTCACCCACTGATTATAAGATTAACCTCGTAATCTTGTACTTCACCAGCTAAAGACTGTCATTTAACGCCTGACTGGGAAGTTTTGGTTCTATTATAACTCTGCTTAGTTAATCCTGTTAGTCAGTGGGGGAAAAGAAGGGGGATTTATATGAGGGGAGGTTTGAGGGAAGGAAGGGAAAGGAAGAAAAAGAAGGGAAGGTTTGAAAAGTGAGTAAATGATGGAATATTCGAAAAAAGGAAGGGGAGGAAAGGGGAAATAAAGGGAAGGAATAGAAAGAGGAGAATGAGATAAAGGTGGGAGTTTTAAGGAAAGGGAAGGAAGGGAAGAAAAAAAGGAAGGGAAGATTTGAAAAGAGAGTAAATGATGTTATAATCGAAAGAAGAAAGGGAGGAAAGGGGAAATAAGGGGAAGGAGAAAGGAAATGGAAGGAGGAAATTTTTAAACGTGAAACTGGGTGAGTGATGGAAGATTTCAGGAAGGAAAGGAAGGAAGATATTTTTTTTTAGAAGAGGAAGAGGAAGAGAGTGTGTATGGTAGTCCTCTTCCTTCATTAATATTGCTCTTCTTCCTCCATTATTCCCTCCACTCTTCCTCCTCCATCCTCTTTCCTCCCTTCCCTCCCTCCATCCTTTCTCATTCATCACCTCTTTGTACATTGGTCATTCTCTCTCTCTCTCTCTCTCTCTCTCTCTCTCTCTCTCTCTCTCTCTCTCTCTCTCTCTCTCTCTCTCTCTCTCTCTCTCTCTCTCTCTCTCTCTCTCTCTCTCTCTTTATTATCCTTATTTCCTCCACGTCCCCTTTTTTCCCTCGTCCCCTCGCTTCCCCTCCCTATAAGTTGTACGCAGCCTTCCCTCGTGTCCCCTTCGTTATCCAGCTTCCCTTCCCTACCTATACACCCTACCCGTCTCTCTCTCTCTCTCTCTCTCTCTCTCTCTCTCTCTCTCTCTCTCTCTCTCTCTCTCTCTCTCTCTCTCCCTCCATCCCTTCTCATCCATCACCTCTTTTGTGATAGGTAATTCTCTCTCTCTCTCTCTCTCTCTCTCTCTCTCTCTCTCTCTCTCTCTCTCTCTCTCTCTCTCTCTCTCTCTCTCTCTCTCTCTCTCTCTCTCTCTCTCTCTCTCTCTCTCTCTCTCTCTCTCTCTCTCTCTCTCTCTCTCTCTCTCTCTCTCTCTCTCTCTCTCTCTTCAGATCAAGTGACGAAGTGATGGCAAGTAATAGATTAATTGAGAGAGAGAGAGAGAGAGAGAATAGCGTGTCTCATCTTCTTTCTTCATACTTTTTTCTTTCTTTCTTTTATGTTCTTTTCTTTCTATTCTTTTCATATTTCTTGTCAGTCTTCTTATTAACTTAATTTTCCTCTCTCTCTCTCTCTCTCTCTCTCTCTCTCTCTCTCTCTCTCTCTCTCTCTCTCTCTCTCTCTCTCTCTCTCTCTCTCTCTCTCTCTCTCTCTCTCTCTCTCTCTCTCTTTCCTTTCATTCCTATTGTTCCCCTCTCCCATCTTTCTTATCTGTTCCTTATTACCCCTTTTCTTCCCTCTCTTTCCTTATCTCTCCATCCCTTCCCTTCTCATATATTGTGTTTTCCCTTCTCTTCCTCCCTTGCCTTCTCTTTCCCTTCCCCTTTCTTATCTTCTTTATTCCTTCCTCTCAGTATCTATCCGTTTTTCATTGTTTTGTATTTGTTATTCTCTCTCTCTCTCTCTCTCTCTCTCTCTCTGACCTACGTAATCTGCAGTAGTGTTCCAAAAACGTTTACAGATGTTTGGAAACGTTTCTAGGAGTATTGGTGTTTTGTGGCAAGGCTCCCTCAGTTTGCTGGTGCTCGTGCAATAAGCCAGGCAGTCAGTCATAAAGGTAGTCATGGGGCCATTTAGTGCTTCGTCTGTTGGTTAAAAGTACTCGTGTCCATATTTAGTTCTTTTATGCTTGATTTCTCCTTTTTTTTTTAGCTCTTGTGTCTATGTGTGTGTTGATTTTGGTGTTGGTTACTTGGTTTGTTGTGTTTTGACTGTTTGTTTTAGGGGTTCGTCAAATTTTAATGCAGTCTGTGTGTGTGTTTATCTGGTGTGCTGGGGAGTTGGCCTGGTTGTTATGTCAGTTCAAGTTTACTCATTCATTCATTCATTCAGTCTGTAGTTAGTCAGTCAGTCAGTCAGTCAGTCAGTCAGTCAGTTTGTCAGTCAGGTTTTATCACTTTTTTTTGTTGATCAGAAAGTTATAGTGTTTTTTGTGTGTTTTCTTGTTTTAATCAGTCGGTAATCAGATGGTTAGTTTTTTTTTCATTTTTCGTCAGGTTTACATTGCATTAGTCAGTCAGTTAGCTAAATATATTTTCATTTTCCCGAGTTACACGCAGTCAGTCAGTCGGTCAGTCAGTCAGCCAGCCAGTCAGTCATTCAGTCAGCCAGTCAGTCATTCATTCATTCAGTCAGTCAGTCAGTCAGTCAGCCAGCCAGTCAGTCAATCAGTCAATCAGTCAGTCAGTAAATCATTCCTCGTCTTGTTGATAAGAAGGACTCATTTAATTACCTTGTTTTTCAGTTTGCTGGAAAGTTAACTGGTCTCCTCCTCCTCCTCCTCCTCCTCCTCCTCCTCCTCCTCCTCCTCCTCCTCCTCCTCCTCCTCCTCCTCCTCCTCCTCCTCCTCCTCCTACTCCTTCTCCTCCTCCTACTCCTTCTCCTCCTCCTCCTCCTCCTCCTCCTCCTCCTCCTCCTCGACGCTAATCAAAAATAAGCCTAACCTTATCTTTTCGACGAGGAGGAAGAAGAGAGACTCGGCCCGTAAACAAGAACACTCTGCTCTCTCACCGCGTCTGTTTTCAAAGGCCACGGAGATAGTTAGCCAAGTTCTCAAGACTGCTTCTCCTCTTAACAATGTAGAAATCATGTTTATCTGCTGGTCACTAGGATCGTAAAAAAACAACAAAAAAAAACACCCTTGAAAACCACCCGTGAGGCTTCAAGTGGAGAGCCTTTTGAAAGTAGGACGCAGGAGTGTGTAGCGGTGTAGTTCTAAGGTCCACGCTCATAGTCGTAGTAATCTTGGATCGATCTCTTCTCGTCGATTCCACAACAGTTCCGGTCTTCAGAAACAAGCCGGACAAGTATTTGAGCTCCAATTCAACTAGTGTCCCATTTACTGTCTTTTGTAGTAGAAAGTTACGAGTGAAGTTCAGGTTTGCCTATACATAAAGAACGTAGGAAAACAAGGGAGACTGCAAGAAGGCATCAGGGCTACACGTGGCAGTCCCTGTAGGGTATATTACTTTTCCTGAGGTTTGTTTTTTGTGTTGTGTAGCAGCGGAGGGTAATGGTAAAAGGCAGATATAGTCATTCAGTCAGTCAGTTAGTTGATATCTAGGCATCCAGTCAATCAGTTTCTTTTCAGCTTATCGTGTGTAAGTTCTCCACATTGTATTATATTTCGTCTTCCTCTCCTGTCAGTTCTGTGTGAAGGAAGTAGTGGTGGATTTGGAGAAACCTTCGTTACTGATGTCCTGTTTGTCTCACTGCATGTTAGACTGAATGCTTAGACCACAAACAGCCTCGTGAGGACCAAAGACATATCTGCTGCTATTTTTTTTTTTTTCATTGCATTCCCTTAGATTATCTCCCCTCTTGTCCTCGTATTCTTCCGCTTCACTCTCTATCCTGTCTTCCTTAGCTGTCTCTTCTCTTCCTTCATCCTCCTTCCTTCCTCCTCCTTCCTTCTCCCACGACTCCTTCCACTCTCCTCCTCAGTTCCGCGTCACTTGAGGGAGAATTTATGGTTTATTGTCGTAATCAAGAATAATGGCACCAGGGTTTGTTATTGTAGAGAGAGAGAGAGAGAGAGAGTCAGGGTTAACGTGTATCGGATGGATGGGTAGTGTTTGGTAAAGAATAGTGGTAGTGGTGGTGGTGGTGGTGGTGGTGGTGGTCGCTGTGATGGAAAGGAGGCGTGTGGGTGTGAAACGGATCAGGCGACTGTGGGAAGGGGGAAGAAGAAGAGGAGGAGGAGGAGAGGTTGAGAGACGAAACAAGGGTGTGTGGGATGGGGTGTGAAAGAGGGGAAGGGATTTGGTGAGGTAAGGGCCGGGTGAAGGGAAGGTAGGGGAGAAGGGAGGGGGTTTTGGGGTAAGGGATAAGAGTGGGGAGTGGGGGAGGACGCGGTGACACTGATAGATGACTCACGACTGTATTGTGATTGCGAGGAGTGTTGCCTTGTGTGTCTGTGTGTGTGTGTGTGTGTGTGTGTGTGTGTGTGTGTGTGTGTGTGTGTGTGTGTGTGTGTGTGTGTGTGTGTATTCAGTGACGTTCAATTGTTCCAGATGTCAGCGAGTCCAAATAGTGAAAGAAATATGAGAGAGAGAGAGAGAGAGAGAGAGAGAGAGAGAGAGAGATAGGGGAACATAGTATAGTCAGCTACGAAACAATATATGAAAATTACTGCTAGGCTTACGTATTACCATTCCATTACTACTACCACCACCACCACCACCACCACCACCACCACCACCACCACCACTACCAACTTATATAACAATTTTCCTTGACCCAGAACAAAATTATCACCTAAATGACCTGACGTGACCTAATGACCTGGAGAAGTAAACAAGACAGGTCATTGTTTCCTCACATCACCCCCTCCCATCCCCTCCCCCTTCCTTTAACATCTTCCCCATCTTCCCTTTGATAATCATGATAGCGAGTGATTATATGATTACATTCTTTTATCCCGCGCCTTGATTTCATGGTGGAATCTCCCTGACTTAGTATTTCTGATAACACAACACTGGTGCTAATGAGATCGTTACTTATTGGAAACTCATTGCGCAGATTAAATGAATGTTGATTGCATTCTCCTCCCTAATTGACGAAGTGCTGCCGCCGTCACCCCCCAGCCACCCCCGCCCCCGCCGCCGTCACCCCCAGCCACCCCGCCCCCGCCGCCGTCACCCACCCCGCCACCTCCGCCCCCGCCGCCCCGCCATTCTCTCCGCCGCAGGCCCCCATGCCATCCGCGCCGCCACCTTCATGAGCATCATTATCGTCATCACTTTCATTATCGCCATTGTTTTGTCGTTTATCATTTTCATACTCATAATTTTCGTCTTTATTGTTATTATTGTTTTTATTGTCAGTCTCATCCTCATCATCCTTATCACTGTTGCTATTGTTATCCTCATTGCCGCCTGCACTGTCTTCACCACCGCCACTTCCTTTCACTAACAGCATCATCATCATCATCATCATCAACAACAACAATGAGGACAGCAACGACACCCACATACTAATTCTGCTACATATTATTATCAGGCCAGATTTCATTAACACACACACACACACACACACACACACACACACACACACACACACACACACACACACACACACACACACACACCACCTAATGTTATGTCTTCTCTATATTGACTTTTGTTTTTCTCTCCCACAGAACCTCAAGAACCAAATCATGACGACCAACTTGTGGGTGGAGCAGGTGAGTTCCAGATGCATCTTTGTCACCCTTGCACTCTGTCACACTTGTACTCTCACTCCTCACCCTTGATCCTCATCCTTGATTCTTACATTTGTCCATCCTTGCACCCTTTCATGTGCATCCTCGTACTCTCACCCTTCATCCTTCAGCCTCACCCTTGATCTTTTCCATTGTCTATCCTTGCACTTTGTCACCCTTGTACTGTCAATCTTCACTCTCCTTGAGCTTCACCTTTGCATGCTTGACCTCATTATTTTTTTCATTCTTCTCATCCTTTTCACCTCGAATTTTCATCCTCATTCTTCTATCTCAAAATTCTCACTTCTCAACCTGGATTTTGTCACCATAAACCAAAATTTTCTCACATAAGATCCTCATTATAGACTCTTAATCCTCTCACTTTTGTCGTCCTAAATGTCCACCTCGGATAATCACCCTTTTCACTCTAAATGGTTACAATAAATACCTTCATCTTATATCTTGCCACCCTTCTTCATTTACTCTCACACTAACTAGCTCTCACCATTCACACCCTAAAGCCTCACCGTCCTGCTCTCCTCACCTGCATCTCTCACACATTCTTTTCCTCCGCCAGACGACACTTTAATCAACTAATCTCCTGTAGCAGTGTTGACGGGACCAGCACTGCATGACACTTCCATTACCTTCGCCCTGCTCCTTCATTGCACTTTTCTCTCGTCCCAGCACACCCACGACACTCTTGCTGCTGCTTCCTCTTCCTCCTCCTTCCTCCTCCTTCCTCCACGTGTGCTCCTGATGCAAGATACTCACATTCCCTCGGTTATTTCTCTTCGCTTCCTTTGCATGTTGTTTGTTTATCTTTTTTTTTCTTTAATTTGTGTGTCTCCTCTGTTGTTGTCCATCACGGGTGCATCATGAGTATTCGGAAGAAGGGATGCGGTGGGTGATTTTCTTGGATTCATCTGTTTGTTAGTACGTGGTGAAGTGTGTTGTAATGTCTGGGTTTTGTATAGTCATCGTGTTTTCATTTTTTGTGTTGTTTTTATTTTTTTGTGTGTGTGTGTGTATTTCAGCTGGTTTCGTGTTTTTTTTTTCATTTTTATGGTAGTTTTCTTTCTTTCTTTCTTACTTCCGTTTTTTTTATTTTCTTTTTATTTTCGCTTTTCTTCCTTTTTTTTTGTCTTGTATTCATTTCATTTTTTTTTTTTGTTCGTATTGATACCTTCCTTCCGTCCAATCTTCCTTCCTTTCTTCCTTCCTTCCTTCTTTTCTTCCTTCCTTCTTTCCTTCTTTCTTTGCTTCCTTCATTTTCCTTCCTTCCTTCCTTTTTTTTACTTCCTTGCTTCCTTCGTTTCGTCGTTTCTTTCTTTTTTTTTTTCTTTCATTATTTATTTATCTAATCTATCATCTATTCTATGCATCTATCCCTCTTCCATCCTTCCTTACTTCCTTTCTTCTTTCCTTTCTTTTCTCCTTCCTTCCTTCTTTCTTCCATTTTTTTCCATCTTTCCTTCTCTCCCTCCTTCTCTCTTTCTTTGCTCACACTTTTGGCTCCGCTTCGATGCAACCTTGAGGCTCCCCGTCAGAAGCAGCAGAGCCACGAGATGTGACTATCAGGGGCTTCATGCAGAGAGAGTGAAGGATTTGACGCAGACTTACACGAGTATGCAGCGCCGCTCAACCCAGTCCCGCCTTCCTAAACGTCTCGTCTCGGCGTCATCTTTAAACTCCTTACTCGTTCTAGCGGAAATGATTTGCGATTGATTTTGCAAGGTTGTTTTCATGTTTTAGATGATAGTTTGGTGGATTTTGCTTCATTATTGGGAAGGTACTCATAAGAACGTGATTTTTTTAACGTGTGATTTTCGAAAATGGTGTTTGTAAATGGTTTGATTCTATGTTTAAGGGTTTCGATTCATTGTTCTCAGTTTTTTCAAGATAATTTTTGTGATTTCTTGTTAGTTTGATAGAACTAACGGGGAAAGTACTCATGAAAACTTGACTTTGTACGTTTAGAAAATGGTGTTTTATGAATGGTTGTTTTTTTATGTATTAGGGATTCGGTTCATTGTCCTCAAATTAATTGTTAACATGGGATGATTCCTCGCTTATGGATGTTAAGGCTGAAGATGGGCAGAGGAGCAGAGCGCTGGACAGCACCGCGAGTCATGGAGTGAGTGGATCTTATTTCGGTGATGGATGGATGAACGAAAAAATACATCACAGTTCACATTATTTTTCTTATATCGCATTGTTATTGTCATTTTTATTTTCAAATATAGAAAAAACACAATGACACTCAATTTGTTCCTTTAAAGTTTAAATAATGAACAGTAGCAAATGTAAAGAAGAGATGTGTTTTGCAAGTATAATTATGAGTTTGTCTGATACGAGCGTTCACGAAATAGACAAATACAAAAACAAAGTATTATGATAAGCCAGTGTCTCGCAGCTCACCAGGAGGAGGGGAGGATTAAAGCTAAGGATTAACTCCATCATTAGTAAGACAGGCGTAATGGAAATGAGAGGAAACAAATCTTGTGTGATGAACTTGAAGAGAAGGAAAAAAAAAAACATAGCAAGCTCAGAAAAGCAGTCATCGTGAAAACATCGGTAGATGTTAAGAAAACGTTTAACGTTTTGTCGGGATGCGAGAGACTAAAGACAACAATTAAGGAAGGCAGTTGATGAGGCGAGAAGCTTTTGATTCAGGCCTCTCAAGAAGTACTGGGTGAGTGGAGGTCCTCCCCTTTATATCTAAGAGGCGCACTTCATACAAGGGTAGACGAGACCCTTGTATGGAGTGCCGGAAATCCAGCCCAGTGCAGTCGCCGAAGGAGAGACGCAGAGGAGGGAGCAGCTTGGGATATTGAGGGTTATCTCTCAGCAGATGTCCCTCGGCTTCCTTACAGACCTCCTTAACGGATCTGCTTCTCAGGTGAGCTTAGTCGGAATGGCTGGCGGCTCCTCGCTTCGGACGCAGATAGACATGAAGTTCCTCCAGAGTACTTAGGGCAGCTATATAGAACTGCCAGCACACAGCACCTCTACGCTGATGTCAGGGCTGGAGTTGCTGACTCACTAGTTGACAGCACCGGCGCTGAGAGCGAGGCGTTGTGACAGCTGAAGGACGGGGAACATTTATCCATTTTATTTCATTTTGTTCTATTTATCTTTTTTTATTCACTTTTTATGTTACGAGCGTGAGGCGAACCATGATCTGTGAGCTGCTTGCAGTGTGGCAGTCCGGTACTGAATCTCCTGGATGAGTCTGGTCGCCTCCAGCCAGACAGAGAAGGGGGGCAGAAGGACTCCATGATTTATCGACAAGCCGCTGTACTCACTGCAGGGCAAGGCGGCGGCTCACTTGTTATTGATGCAAGGACGCGTTCACTCGCTAAAACTTTAAAGAGTCGGGCTGGTGGCGTTCGCTGCTGGTAACTCGACAGTTGACGAGTACTGCGCCTCACGTCTGTACACAATGCTGCTGTGAGTCTCGGCGAGGTGTATTTCTACGGCGTATCAATATCAGGATCTTCTTTCGAGTGCGTTAAGAATAGGCTTTTATATATCTTTATTCAAAACATCGTAACTTTCTTAAAAGGAATACTGATTTAAAGACTATAACGAAACTGCGACGCTTCCCCATCACCTTGCGTGAGCATCGTGCTGGCCACAGTCTTGAAGTAGTCGTTCCGAAACATTCACTGGCAAGATTGAGGCAGCAGACCAGATTGCTTAGTATCTCTGTGGACGATCTCAAGAGCAACCATTGAGCTGAATTACTACTACAATGATGAGTGACAAAGGGAAAGCTGCTGTCCATGCCCTCAGACGATGAATGCTGGCAATGAACACTGCACTACCTCCCCGCCACACCCCCCCTTCCTATCCTTGTGACTCCCATTCTCCCTGCACTCCCTAGCCTTCCCAGCACACCCTCCACACCTATTCTTCCACTCCTCATCCTTCCCCATTACACCTTTCCCACCTATCCCTGTACCTACCATTCTCCTTCAGCTCCCTATCCTTTTTCCAAACCACCATCTCCACCTCCCCTCGCCTCTGTACAGCCGGACGCGCACAGTTGCCATTGCCGGTCGTTTGGGCAACAAAGACCTGACGGCGGCCCTTTATTACCGCGTCCTTTGGGAGCACCGCGGGTCTGTGTGTCCTCCACGCAGCCCGCCCGTTGTGGCCCCGCCGTAAATGTACACACGTCTTTCTTCCTTTATTAGTTTTCTTTTGTTTTCCTTTCGCGCTATCGCTGTTTGGTTTGCTTCTCCTCTCCTTCTATGTTTCTCAAGTGCTCGTTTTTATTTTCTACTTTTTAGGTTCCTATGTTGTGTTTTTGTTACTTTTTTGCCTCTCTCTCTCTCTCTCTCTCTCTCTCTCTCTCTCTCTCTCTCTCTCTCTCTCTCTCTCTCTCTCTCTCTCTCTCTCTCTCTCTCTCTCTCTCTCACACACACACACACACACACACACACACACACACACACACACACACACACACGCTCTAACCACTGAGCTACCGGCCTGGTAGCTCAGTGGTTAGAGCGCTGGCTTCACAAGCCAGAGGACCGGCGTTCGATTCCCCGGCCGGGTGGAGATATTTGGGTGTGTCTCATTTCACGTGTAACCCCTGTTCACCTAGCAGTGAGTAGGTACGGGATGTAAATCGAGGAGTTGTGACCTTGTTGTCCCGTTGTGTGGTGTGTGCCTGGTCTCAGGCCTATCCGAAGATCGGAAATAATGAGCTCTGAGCTCGTTCCGTTGGGCAACGTCTGGCTGTCTCGTCAGAGACTGCAGCAGATCAAACAGTGAATTACACACACACACACACACACACACACACACACACACACACACACACACACACACACACACACACACACACACACATTCATTTATTCATCTGAGCTTTTCTCTCACACTAAAGTGTCAACAAGGTCTTGCCTCGACTGCTGCCGCCCCATCACCACCCACGATGCTGCGCTGTGCTAGTCTCTCCTCTGTGGCTCATTGTAAGGTTTAGTAAGGTCATTCTTGTGTCTCCGCTGGTTTCACCATGAGTGTTTCTTTCCATGCTGCTCGCTTTTTACTTCTGGAACTTTGTATATTTAGTTCACCTCGAAACTCAAATGTTTTAATTGTAGAAAAATAAAGTATAATAGTGCCCTAGAATAGACATATACGAAATAGAAATTAAAAATGAAATTGTAAAATAGTAAATAGACAAATTTAAAAATGATTAGCAAGGGTGACTTCAAGTAGTAACTAGTAATAGTAGTAGTAGTAGCAACAGCGGTAATAGAAATAGTAGTAGTAATAGTAATAATAATAGCAGTAGTAGAAAAAGTAGTAGTAGTAGTAGTACCAGTAGTAGTAGTAGTAGTAATAGTAGTAGTAATAATAATTATTAGTATTAATAGTAGTACCAGCAGCAGCAGTTGTAGCAGTAGTAGTAGTAGTAGTAGTAGTAGTAGTAGTAGTAGTAGTAGCAGCAGCAGGAGCAGCAGCAGCCACAACAACAACAACAACAACAGCAGCAGTAGTAGAAGTAGTAGTAGTACTCGTAGTAGTAGAACTAGTAGTAGTAGCAGTAGTAGTAGTAGTAGTAGAAGTAGTAGTAGTGGCAGTGGTAGCAGTAGTAGTAGTAGTAGTAGTAGTAGTAGTAGTAGCAGTAGTAGAAGGTGTATACATAACACTCACTTCTCCATTTTCTTCCTCTTCGTCACGTGTTTCTGTCTCTGCACCAGTGAAAGCCGAGACTCTCACTGCTTCTTCGGTGTTCGGTTCTCCTGACGGAACTTGGAGTGCCTGGCGGAGGGATGACGGAGGGCGTGTGTCGATAAATATTACGGACTTTCGTGTAGCGTTGTTGTCGTTGTCTTCCTCTTATATAAGCCTTTTTTTGTCGTCTTTTTCATATTCACTAGTTATTTTCCTTCCTTATCTTACATGTTTTCGTTCATAACCCCATAATCCTCCTCCTCCTCCTCCTCCTCCTCCTCCTCCTCCTTCTCCTTCTCCTCCTCTTCCTCTTCCTCCTCCTCCTCCTTCACTTTCACGGGTAGTAAAGATCCCTTGCTCACAGTAGCTCATTGAAGTAAGTAACCTCATTATGAGCCTGAACACTTCCCGGAATCCTGCCACCTCCTGCTCTGGTGCCTCCAAGCTGCTGCTTCTGTCCCCTTCTCCCCCATTCCCACCCTAGCCGCCTCGCCCTCATGCTATCTTCCTTCCTTCCTTCCTTCCTCCCTTCCTTCCTTCCTCCTTCCTTCCTTCCTTCCTTCCTTTCCTTCTTTTCTTCCTTCCTTTCTTTCGTTTTTTCCTCTCTTCCTTCTTTTTCCTTTTATTTCTTCTTTCCTGATTCCTCTTCTGTCTACTTCCCTCCTTCCTTTCCTTTTTTACTTCCTTCCTTCCTACTTTCCTTCCTTCCTTCCTTCCTTTCTCTTACTTCCTCCTTTTCTTCCTTCCTCGCTTTAATTCTTTCTTTTATCCTTCCTTCCGTTCATTCTTCCTTCCTTCTTTTCTTCCTTCCTTCCTTCTTTCCTTTCTCCTTCCTTCCTTCCTTGACTTACTTTATTTGTTGTCGTTTTCATTCTCGCCATCGTTGCTTCTTGTTTTGTTTTGCTTTTATTGTTTATTATATTTTCTATTTGTCTTCGTCTTTGTTGTTAGTTTTCTTCTTCTTCTTCTTCTTCTTCTTCTTCTTCTTCTTCTTCTTCTTCTTCTTCTTCTTCTTCTTCTTCGTGGTTGTTATTGCTTTCTTTTTTTTTCTTGCAGTTGTCATCCGCGTCGTCGTTGTTGTTGTTGTTGTTGTTGTTGTTGTTGTTGTTTTGTCGTCGTCGTTGTTGTTGTTCATCATCATCATCATTATCATCTACTTTCTCTTCTTTTTTTTATCTTCTTTTCAACATCATCGTTGTCGTCCTTTTCCTCGTCATCTTCTTCCTTCTTCATCATACTCACCATCATTACCGCACCACACCATTTCCCTTACCTTGTGTGTTGTCATCCTCTAAGCCATCACTATCATCACCCTCCACCTCACCACCACCACCACCACCACCACTACCACAGTCATAGTCGTGTCGCTGCAGTGGGCGAAGGCTGATCACCACTGGGTAAGGAGGCGGTGGCTGGGAGACTGAGGGACTGGGAGGTGGGGAGACAGGGAGGCTAGGAGATCATTAGCATCCTCACCTAGTTACCAAGGTGAGTGTCGCTTTCTGCTTGGCGTTTCCCTTAATTGGCTCAGTTTTAATCACCTATTAGTCTGATCTCTTTAAGTCCGTATTATAAATGAGTCTCTGCAGCGTTAATGCGTTTTCTATTATTATGCCATCTAGTAGACGTGCGCTGCGGTGCCCTACGGCTGGTTGTGCGTGGCTGTTAGAGGGGACGTTTGTGGTGTGGTGGTAAGGTGTGAGCGGTAGGGAAGGCTGGGGGTGGTGTGGAGGGAGGTTCTCTTTCTTGTTGGTACGTTGTTGTTGTTGTTGTTGTTGTTGTTGTTGTTGTTGTTGTTGTTGTTATATTTTCATTCATCTTTATTAATCATCATTATCATCCTCTTCTTCTTGTTCTTTTTCTTCTTTTTCTTCTTCTTCTACTTGTTGTTCTTCTTTTTTCTTCATTTTCTTCTTCTTTCTTCTTCTTTCTCTTCTTCTTCTTCTTCTTCTACTTGTTCTTCTTTCTACTTCATTTTCATCTTTTTCTTCTTCTTCTTCTTCTTCTTCTTCTTCTTCTTCTTCTCAGCAGCAGCAGCAGCAGCAGCAGCAGTAGCAGCAGCAGCAGCAGCAGCAGCAGCAGCAGCAGCAGCAGCAGCAGCAGCAGCAGCAGCAGCAGCAGCAGCAGCAGCAGCAGCAGTGGTGGTGGTGGTGGTGCAGCAGTGGTGGTGGTGGTGGTGGTGGTGGTGGCAGCAGCAGCAGCAGTTGGTGGTGGTGGTGGTGGTGGTGGTGGTGGTGGTGGTGGTGGTGGTGGTGGTGGTGGTGGTGGTGGTGGTAGTGGTGGTGGTGGGTGGTGGTGGTGGTGGTGGTGGTGGTGGTGGCAGCAGTGCAGCAGTGGTGGTGGTGGCAGCAGCAGCAGCAGTAGCAGCAGCAGCAGCAGCAGTAGCAGCAGCAGCAGCAGTAGTAGTAGCAGTAGTAGTAGTATTGGTAGTGGTAGTAATAGTAGTAGTAGTAATAGTAGTAGTAATAGTAGTAGTAGCATAATAGTAGTACCAACAACAATAAAAGAAGAAGAAGGAGTTTAATTATTGTTATTGCTATTATGATTAATATTATCATCATCATCATCATCGTCATTATCATCTCTACCATCAGAAAAATCTTCAGCTCTCAGTATATGGTGTGTGTGCGTCAGTGATGGTGGTGTTTGGAGTGAGTGTTGCCCCCGCTACACACAACACATACCCCGGCACCACCACACTGCCTCGCCGCGGATGTGAAGGATGGGCCGCGCCGAAGCCGGTGAAGGCGGTTGACAGCTTTTGGCTCCTTCTCAAGTTTTCCTAGTAATTCTGAAGAGAAACATGATTCCACCCACACGCCTTCGCAGCACATAACACACACACACACACACACACACACACACACACACACACACACACACACACACACACACACACAGCAGCTCAGACTCATAATCGAGAGGGGGTTCGAGTCTCGGCCGGATGGCAAATGGGTGTGTCTCCTTCACGTGTAGCCCCTGTTCACCTAGCAGTGAGTAGGTACAGGATGTAAATCGAGGAGTTGTGACCTTGTTGTCGGTGTGTGGGTGTGTTGTGGTCTCAGTCCTATCCGAAGATCGGTCTAATGAGCTCTGAGCTCGTTCCGTAGGGTAACGACTGGCTGTGACCAGCAGACGACTGAATTCACACACACACACAGCACACACACACACACACACACACACACACACACACACACATCTCACACCGCGTAGTATAGTGGTTAGCATGCTCGACTCACAATCGAGAGGGCCGGGTTCGAGTCTCGGCGCGGCGAGGCAAATGGGCAAGCCTCTTAATGTGTGGCCCCTGTTCACCTACCAGTATATAGGTACGGGATGTAACTCGAGGGGTTGTGGCCTCACTTTCTCGGTGTGTGGAGTGTGTTGTGGTCTCAGTCCTACCCGAAGATCGGTCTATGAGCTCTGAGCTCGCTCAGTAATGAGGAAGACTGGCTAGATGACCAGCAGACGACCGTGGTGAATACACACACACACACACACACACACACACACACACACACACACCCGGTAGCTCAGAGGTTAGAACGCTGGCTTCACAAGCCAAAGGACCGGGGTTCGATTCTCCGGCCGGGTGGAGATATTTGGGTGTGTCTCCTTTCACGTGTAGGCCCTGTTCACCTAGCAGTGAGTAGGTACGGGATGTAAATCGAGGAG
>NC_059300.1:23723830-23733830 GCF_017591435.1 Portunus trituberculatus
CGTTCTGTTTTATAGATACGTAAAGGAAGCTCTGTATCGACTCCCACACGGCCTGCGCTTCCTGCTCTGCCAGAGGTGCTGGTTCGTGGCTCACTGTGTGCTGCATCGCGTGACTCGTTCACTGCTGAAGTCATCACTCATCACCGTGTCGTGGCAGTCACCACACCTATATCCTTGTTCTCCAGCAGTACTGCACACAGAATAGGAGAGCTTGGTCTTCTGTTCCTGGTCCTATACCTGCCTTGCTGTAGACATTTTATAATGAATCATGTTAAAGTGGCGAAGTTTTACAAAATAGATAACTGCTCAAATTAAAGGTCCATGAGATATTATGACAAAGTGCACGTGTTGTGGTGATAATGTTACACCCGCAGCTCGTGGGGCGCGGCGGCTTTAAGTCATCAATTTCCTGGCAGTGTGGCAGCCTCCCAGCCTTGTTTTTTTCGTCGTGGTGGCAGCAAATGGAAGTGGGAGGCAAGCAAGCTATTGAGAAGTTTTTAATTATACAAAAGCATTAGAACTTATCATTTGAAGGACAAAAGCAGTTACACTCGCTATGAAAAGGTAGTATTTACAGAGGGAGATAGATAAAGATAGATATGTACAAACGTAAACGCTTGCTCCATGGATAACAACAAAAAATTGTGCCTACAAGGTCCATTTCATTGTGTCGGCACCACACTGTTGTGGTTCACGCCGAAGCCAAGTCGAGGCACTCGATGGACAAACCCACTCCACAAACTCATTTTTGTATAACGTGTCAAGAAAACTGGTCAAGGACACAAAATACAAGAAAACATCGTTCATTTTGTCCTTACCGACCACCTGCACCTCCCATCCCACCTCTCAAGAAAGAAAAAAAACAGAGTGGTTCTCGAAGTGTCTTGAAACTGTTCAAGCTGTAGGAAGATTATAATTTGTCATATAATTTGTTAATATCTGGTGAGGATGGCCTGATTTCCTGCATGAGAAGCTATTGTGGTGGTGAGAGTGGTGTGTCTGGTGGTGCGGGACTCGGCAGCCTGACCACCACACCCTGGCCACAAGCTGCTCGCGGCTCTGTAGTGTTTGTTGATGCTCTGGTAGAAATGTTTGATCTGTGACATCTTACGGTATTCTTAGCGTCCTTAGTGAAGGATTGGTGGAGTTTGGTGGTGTCGGTGGGTCTGTGGATGCGAAAATGTTTAAGAGAAAGTTCCGGTGTGGATACCAAGGCAGTAAGAGAACGCTGTGGTCCTAGAGGAGTCTGGATCAGTGTGGGTAGAAAAGCGGTAAGAAAACATTAGTGTATGGTGTGTGGAGTTATTTAGATATGAAAACGATAAGAGAACGTTATTGTCTGCTGTATATTCTACCTATGGATACAAAATAAGTGGCAAGAAGACATTACATTGTGGTATGTATGTGTGTGGATACAGGAATATAACAATGGCAGCTATGTGTACTTGTGTGGATTCTTATATATTGTTCTTATAATACAAATATTTGCCAACACATAGGAGTGTATACCAAGTGTAGGATTGTCCATACGAAGACAGCTATTACGTCAGATGACACAGCCTGTAGTGACAGATGACATACTTATAGTGCTATGTGGATGTAAGTGGATATAGAGGCCTGATGTGGAGTTGTGGAGTCTCATGCGGGAGGGAACAGTCCAGGGAGAATCAGGTAGTGAGTGAGGAGGGTGGCAGGGAAGGGGGTGGGCACATTATCCTCGAGGTGGAAGAGACTTTGGCGCGTATTTCAAGGCTGTAATGGGCGCCTCGGGTACTTGTGGCCGGCTAAAGGTCTCTGTCCCGCAACTGGTGCCCCTCCTCACTCAGGGGTGTTTGGTGCGGCGAGAGTAGCGCGGTGGTGATTCTGGTTTGGAAAGGACACCGGGAAGTGATTGTACCTGTAAGGGAGGGAAGCGGAGGCAGAGGGAGGCTGGGACACACCTTCCCTTGGCCATCAGGTGCAGGTTTGGATCACTGAAGAGAAAAATTATATCATATTGCGCCATCCTGCTTACACACACACACACACACACACACACACACACACGAGATCTCTTCCTGTGACCTTCCTTAATCCAGTCGTCGTCGTCGTTGCGGGGTATGAAAGTCGCTTACTCACAAGCCCTTACAAGATCACCAAGATTCACGTTTTCTATGAGTGTGGCGTTGCAGGGACGACGTCTCATCTCAGACTATTGTAAAGCTCATCACGAAAACTACCTGAGTATTGCCACATTTACTCGCTTTTCAACCGCTAATGCGATTAATAGTGGCTTCCTCTCAGCCCTTAACCTCGCTCCGGCAACACCATGGATGCCCCGCCAGGCGAGTGTGCGTGTTTGTGTTCTGGCGGCCACACGGACAGCATTCTCAGCGAGCGTGTTGATCAAGATGAAAGACTCATTCACGAATCAGGATTCTCCCTCTGCAAAAGAGGAAAAAGCTTGGCACTAATTGCCAGAAAAACAAGCTCTTAATCGCTGAAGGAAGTGGACTCTCGCAGACGGAAAATTTCGTTCTAATTGCCTAAAACTGGGCTTTGATCACAACGAAACTGTGTTGATGAGGAAAGTCTCTTCTGCCTCACTTAAGAAAGGCGAACTAAGAACCCTGTTACGAGAGTCTCTGGCACAACTCACGAGACACAGGGGGAGGCAGCAGAGGACAACGGAACTGGAAACGCTGACTGATTGAGTGACCTAATCCGTCGCGACACACCTTAAAAACACACAAAACGTGATGTGAATCTATGTTTCTTTGGAAGTGCCCCCACAGCGGTCCCTTCATGTTCCCTCCTCCCTCCCTATGTAGCTACTATTTTTTTCCTAACCGTAATTGACGTAGAGTCTTGCAATGAAATCAAACCACCTAGTTACTACATTATATCTCTTGTTGTGAGACATTGCCTTTTATTCACTGTGATCCTCCATCAGTTCGCCTTACTCTCAGTCCTTCCCTTTCCTCCTTCTATCCCTCCATCTCTTCCGCAATGCCTCTCTCTTTCTGTTTTTTTTCTCCCTCCGTCCTTCCCTCCCTCCGCCTCCCATCGCTTCCCCATACATCTCCCGAGCAAACACACCCTTCTCATTTCCTCACGTTGAACACACACGCGGGTTCTCCCTCACTCTCCCGGCTCTATCTCCGCTCTGCCCTCGCTTACCTTCCTCACCTATCTACAACCCAGTCCTGCATAGACGCCCCTGCACCACCGCCACCTTGCCACCCACACCCTCGCCCTGCTCTCCACACGCAGTTAGATAAAGGTACATAGCAATAGACAGGACGATACTACACACTTAACTCAAATGGGGTTTACTGGCACAAGGTAAATGGGCGCTATCTCTCACGAGGACTTGCTGACTTACCTCTGTCTTCTCCTGCAGTACTGGTTCGACTACAAGCTGATCTGGGAGCCCGAGGAGTACGGAGGAGCCAAGATGCTGCACGTGCCCTCTGACCACATCTGGCGTCCGGACATCGTGCTCTATAACAAGTATGTTCCCAAGAGAGAGAGAGAGAGAGAGAGAGATGTTTGTATACAGTGTTTCATGATAACTGTCTACCTAAGCTTGTATGTTGGAGGATACTGTATAATATGTATATGTGTATCTATCTACTTGTCTGTCTGTTTGTCTGTATTTGCCAGCTCCTTGTAAGTTTGTCTTTCTGTTTATCTATTTGTTTATCTAGTTGTGTTTTTCTAGCTCTCTATTTATATATTTATCTATTTTGTCTATTCGTACATCTACTGCCCTATTTGTGTATGTGTCTGTGTGGGTGTGTGTGTGTGTGTGTGTGTGTGTGTGTGTGTGTGTGTGTGTGTGTGTGTGTGGCCAAAATTCCACGTCGTTTTGATTTTGTTTTCTTTTCATTCTATTTACTTTTTTTTTTTTTTTTGCAATTATGGTCCGTTATCGCTTTGTGCATCTGTGTAATTTTTTTTTTTTTTTTTTTTTGTGATATTGCAAGAGAATTATTCAGGTGAGTTACGAGAGTCCGCAGAGTGAGGCGATGAGTGGGAAGAGTTTGGCGGCTCATTGAGTTTGAAAGGCGGTGCTTAGCCGGGAGGTGCATCAGGGGCTTGTGAACGGCCTGGCTGGCGAGTGTCTGGCGTTGTGAATCACTGCTAACAATTGTAGTATGCCCAGCGAGTTCACATACTTGGTTGGATTGCAGTGCGGGACCAAATGTTTTTTTTTTTTTTCTATTTATTAATTTGTTTTTTATCAGGATTTTTTTTATCATTAGCTGATTGATTTAGTGAAGTTATGTAAGAAGGGCAGGGTACCGGTTTAGAGCAATACTATTAGATGATATGAAAAAGTGCGCTTTGAGGTTTCCCTGTTAGCATTTACGATAGTACACCAGATGAGTTTATTCGGTGGATTTACAGAACTAGAGGAAATAGGTTGACCTGGCAGAAATTATAACAAGGCCAGATTAGTTTACCAAGTAGAATTACATTATTAGACCATAGGGATTTACATGATAGAATTTCATTACTGCTGTAGACTTGATGAGTTTACGTGTTAGAAACTATAATAGTTAACCAAATCTGTTTACCAAATGGATATGAATGATACAGATTACAATGCTAGACAGAATAAGTTTACCAGGTAGGAATTACAATGCTAGATTTAGAGTTCACCAAGTAGACACTAAACCAAATTCATTTACTCGATAGCATTACAGCACTACATCGGGTGAGTTTACCTGGCGAGCTTGTACAAGTAGAAACTGCAAGACTGAACCAAAAATTTTGCTCTCTTTCTGTCGCTTGAAATTGCTTCCATGTTTCTCTATAATGGTCAGTAAAATGGGATGTATCTCCCCACTAGGTAAACCCCACCCATGGAAATTAGACCCTGTTCTACGCCAAATAATTACACAAGAGATAAACTCCCCTAAGTTTACCTTGCATGAGGGAAGTTATGTTCACGTAAATTTTGTAGCAGAGTGATCGTGGGGAGAAAAAGTTACCTGAGGGACAATTTTCAGTGAAGGTAATGGAGACTTGTAAACAGCGCGGCGAGTGTGGCGAGCCGTGAACCAGGAGGCTGAAGCTTTCGAATCTCATGATCCAGTGTGTTCAACATAGCAGGTTTTGCAGGAATAACGAAAATGACTAAATATACCAAAAAATCAAGGTAAGAATGCGTCCCAGTACTGAAGAGGTTACTGATAAAAAAAGATACATGAATAAACACGAATAAGAGAAATAAGAAGTAGGGTTTTTCTTTTCCGGCTTACTCAACTATTTAAGCGACTTACAGCAAAACAGTGCCTGAAGAGCTATAGTCTAGCTGAGAAGGGATGCGTGGTTGAGTGGACAGTGGCAGGGATGAGGCATGACGCAGCTCAGTAAGGCGTGCGACCCTCTCGTCTGCGTGTGCGATTAGTGGTGGCCATGTTAAGGGACTGATTCCTCCTCTGATGGCAATGACGAACGGTTGAGAGGGAAGACTGTCGCGTGAAGGATGAAGGGTGCGGTGAGACATGATACACGGGATGGAATAAGAAACGTCTGTGTGTGTTACTCCAGGTGGAGATGTTTCATATGCATCAAACAAGGTCAAAGGAAGACTTCATTTTATCATCTGTAAATCAACACTCAAAAATTTTTCTGGGAAAGAAGTTTTTAACGTTGTTTATTTTGGGAATGTCATATAATGCAGGTGTAGATTTTATTTCGCGCCGAAGAAACTTTGAGTGTAAGAGATTTCTATATTTGTTTATCGGTCACCCGCTGGTAAAATGATAGCCTAATGAATTCCACACCGTCTGTTCTCCAAACTTCCTTCAATAAAGTGATTTATTTATGTATTGAGATAATTGAAAATTTCAGCAATGTGTGCAAAATTCTTCAGATGTGCCTCTGTAAACATGACTGCACTCTGCCTTTGTAACTTTCCACCAGAGGACACACATTCATCCTGACACTGGCATATTCTCCTGCACTGAACAGTCTGCGTACTTTCCTCTCGTTTCTACCGTAAACATCAGACAATTTGATGTTGTGCATCTAGGAAAGCCACTTGCAATCATCAATACTTGGTTACTTATTTAGAAGTGATTTGGTTTCTTACAGTTTGTCAGTATTTTAGGAATTGAATAAAGTAAAACTACCGCTCGTTTGAATACGTGAAGTAGGTAATCATTGAGTGAGAACATCAGTGGCAGTGTTACCATCTTTGCGTGTCCTTAAGGGGAAGAGTCACAGTGAGGGAGGTGGTGACGAGGAGTGTCCGTGCTGTAAATTCCCTGACCTGAAACCTGCAGTGCAATTCCGCCAGTTTGCTCTGCCCAGACCAGTCGTCTTTGATCCTAGGGAAATGTTTTGGCTCTTCGCAAAACTTCTCAACAACGTAGAACGGAATCGCGTATGGTGGGAGGCAAAAATTTGCTGCATAAATTTTCAAAGATGGACTGATAAAGAAAATGACGGAATTATATACGTAGATGAATGAAAGGAACTAAAATTATGTAGATGGATGAAAATAATGAAAATTATGCAAATTGAGCAAAAGGCCAACGTTATTGAGTTGAGAATGATTGCAAAAATGGTAGAGGTGAGAGAGAGAGAGAGAGAGAGAGAGAGAGAGAGAGAGAGAGAGAGAGAGAAAGTTTTAATTTGTTGCTGTGTTTGAATCAAGTGTATTTCAAAGACATGTTAGGGAGAACTGCTTCTTGTGTGTGTGTGTGTGGGTGTGTATGTGTTTCACTGTTTGATCTGCTGCAGTCTCTGACGAGACAGCCAGACGTTACCCTACGGAACGAGCTCAAAGCTCATTATTTCCGATCTTCGGATAGGCCTGAGACCAGGCACACACCACACACCGGGACAACAAGGTCACAACCCCTCGATTTGCATCCCGTACCTACTCACCGCTAGGTGAACAGGAGCTACACGTGAAAGGAGACACACCAAATATCTCCACCCGGCCGGGGAATCGAACCCCGGTCCTCTGGCTTGTGAGGCCAGCGCTATAACCACTGAGCTACCGGGTGTGTGTGTGTGTGTGTGTGTGTGTGTGTGTGTGTGTGTGTGTGTGTGTGTGTTATTCACCACGGTTATCTGCTGGTTACCCAGCCAGCCTTTCCCCTATGGAAAGGGCTCAGAGCTCATATTGGCCGATCTTCGGGTAGGACTGAGACCACATCACACACCACACACACCGGGACAGCGAGGCCACAGCCTCTCGAGTTACATTCCGTACCTACTTGCTACTAGGTAAACAAAGGCTACACATTAAGAGACTTGCCCATTTGCCTCGTCGCTTCCCAGGACTCGAACCCGGGCCTTCTCAGTTGTGAACAGAGCGTACTGACCATTACACTAAGCGGTGTGTGTGTGTGTGTGTGTGTGTGTGTGTGTGTGTGTGTGTGTGTGTGTGTGTGTGTGTGTGTGTGTGTGTGTGTGTGTGTGTGTGTGTGTGTGTGTGTCTGTGTGTGCGTGTTCGTTTCAAAGCGCACCTTGTATTTTCTTTCTGGTGTAATTGCAGTGTGCGAGTGTGACGCGTGTGTGTGATTTGATGGAAGACTGGGCGGTGACGGTCCCCCTAACTGTAATTGATGGAGTAGGAGAGGAGTGTTTTATCTCCGTGGTCGCTCGCGTGTGTGTGTACGCTGATGGACACGAGAGAGGGTGGAAGGCGAGGAGGCGAGAGACGGGGAGTGTAGGGAGACAGCAAGCAAGGGATGAGAGAGACAGAGACAACGAGTGAGTGAGACAGGGAAAGAATTGGGTCGGCTGTGTTCATGGGGGCAAAAAAAAAAGTGGACTGCTCGCTGTGATTCTGGTGCATGTAGTTATGTTAAATGACGCCGCGCTGTTGGCAGGTCGTGAAGTGAATGTGTAGATTTATTCGGAGTGTTGTGGACTCGTGCGAATGGACAGGCGGGACGTGAGGCTAAATAGGGGTATTAAGACTAAGTGTGGGAATGAAAATGTGATTTGCAAATTAATGGCAGGACTAAGAGGACTGATTTGGCCGACAGGTTCAGAGAGAGAGAGAGAGAGAGAGAGAGAGAGAGAGAGAGTTTTTATCCCCTCACCATCTATTTTAACGGAAGGATGGGCAACAGCTACACTAGTACTGTGCATGCATGTTGATATACTATAAACGGAAACGAAGAAAATGAAGAGTGGCGTGTGTTCTGTGTCTCTCGTGGCCACCTGCAGTAACACCTCTCACTGACACCTGCACTACAGAAATCACAGTCTTAGTCAGTAGATAAAATAATCATTCTTTTGACTTCACTGAATGACCTTCAATAGTCTTCTTCACTTCACTTAAACAGCTAAATAACAAGAAACTCGCCTTCAACAATCATCTTACCTCACTTTTGTAACTAAATCATCTCACTTATAGGAGATAAATAGTTTACAATAATCTTCTTTATTTCACTTAGATAAATAGATCACTTCCTTTATTTCACAAAACACAAATCATCTCCTTTACTTCACTTATAAACCTAAATAACGTCTCACCCATAACATTCCTTCAACTTCATCTTCATCCCTACAGGTGTTCGTTTCTCCCGCTTACTTGCTTCACTTCGCCTCACTCATAGACCAACAGAGGCGCATCGAGGAAACACGTACTGCGGGGAGGTGTACTGGTAACTGGAGCCGTCAAGCGCTTCCCTCATACAGTACCCAGACGAGCGGAAAATTCAAGACGCTCATGGGGTTAGGGAGAGTCTTCGCTGGCAAACTGAATATGGGGGAAGGAGAGAGGGAGGATTACGATAACTTTACCACATGGAGGGGGGGAAGAGGAAGCGATAAATTGTGGGAGTAAGGATGTGAAATGTTGGGAGAGTGAGAAAGTTGTGAGTCTGGAACATAAAATTTGCTTAGGTGATGTGACGTGAAGGATAAAATGAAGATGACAAGCGGTGAAATGAAATACACTCGTGAGGGAAGTTGCTGGGATGGAAGGCGACTGAGGAGGTGGCGTGAATGTGGATGAGAGAGAGAGAGAGAGAGAGAGAGAGAGAGAGAGAGAGAGAGAGAGAGAGAGAGAGAGAGAGAGAGAGAGAGCGAGACGACAAATTGAGAAGAAATTTCGTTTGTGGAAACGCCCCCTTCGCACACACACACACACACACACACACACACACACACACACACACACACACACGCTGGCATTGGTGCTATCTAATGAATTACGTATAAATTAATGTTTGCATGAGAATTGATTCAATAATTACATCGTCTTCTTTTCAACTCCATATTTTCAATACTCTTGTTGTTGCTATTGTTGCTATTATTGTTGTTGTTGTTGCTGCTGATAATGCTGGTGCTGTTGTTATTGTTGTTGTTGTTGTTGTTGTTGTTGTTACAGTTGTTGTTAGTAGCAGTACTAACAATACAACTGAACAGTAATGGTAGTAGTAGTAGTAGTAGTAGTAGTAGTAGTAGAAGAAGAAGCAGTAGTAGCAGCAGCAGCAGCTGATGTTGCTGTTAATGATGTTGTTGTTGTTGTTGTTATTGTTGTTGTTGTTGTTGTTGTTGCAGTCATCCTTATCGTCGTCGTCGTCATGCTCAGTAATTTACTTACATTTTTACAGTTGTTTGTTTGGTGTTACTTATCAATATCATTTTTCTCCGGTCCAAAATATTATATTGTCTTTAACTACTGTTTGTTTGTTTTTTTCAGCATGTGCATGTTTTTCTTTATCTTATTTCTTTTTCATTTCTCTATTATATTTTTTTTCAGATGACACTGGCTCGTTTATTTAATTGTGCTCTGCTTGTCCTTGAAAAATCCTTCTTCGTTTTTTTCAGATATATTATTACGTAATTTTATGTCATTTTTTTCAGATGTATCACAACGTAATTTTATGTAAGTTTGTTTTCTGTCTCTTTCTTGCATCTCTTTAATAACATTTCCAGATTCTAATTTATGTTCTCTATTGCTCATTCCAGTAAAACATTTCTCTCTCTTGACGGCCTGAAATTTCCTGAGGCAGCGTACTCGTATGCTTTCTCTCTC
>NC_059300.1:23738830-23751330 GCF_017591435.1 Portunus trituberculatus
TACTACTTCTACTGCTACTACTACCACTACTACGACTACTACCACTACTGCTACTACTGCTACTGCTGCTACTACTACTACTGGTGCTACTACTACTTCTACTGCTACTACTACAACTATTACGACTACTACCATTACTACCAATACTACAACTGCTACTGTTGCTGCCACTACTACTACTACTACTACTACTACTACTACTACTACTACTACTACTACTGGACATTGTTCAGTGTTCATAACAGTTCACAGCCTTTCTCTTATCATACAACCCACCGCTCTACACACACACACACACACACACACACACACACACACACACACACACACACACACACACACACACACACACACACACACACACACACACACACACACACACAGACAGACATGAGGCAGCAACAGAAAATAGAAAAACAAAAACACAGAACTCAGGCTGCAGCTCAATAATGAAAGAGGAAATTAGAAGTCATAAAGTAAAAGAATCCAATGCAATGCAATTTTATATGATAATTTTAGTGTTTATGCCGGAATTAATATCCTCGCACGCACACATTCGCAAGGATTCATACAGCTTGCCGCTAATTTGGAGATTTTGCTTACATATTTCCCTATTTTTGTATCAGTGCTGTGTAACTCTGTAGCATCTCGCTGTTCAGGACTGTATCAACACCTCTTGCATCCCATCCGAGCGTTGTGCTGCTCTGATGGGCGCCTTTTCCTCCTCCTCCTGCTGCTGCTGCTCATTTGTTTTTCTCTCTCTTATACCATGTGGGCTTTTCACGGAATTTATGGGCTAAAGGGGATACTTTTTGGGGTACCTCCTATCTCAAAGCCCACCCGCTAGGAAACTGTTGCCCCGAGTGAGGAAGCCCAACCTACACTCGGACCGTGGACAGGATTCGAACCGGTGCCCTTGGAGACCCCTCGGACCCCAAAGCACGCATGGTTCCACTGTACCCCGGCGGCCCCCTGTCTATTGTTGATCTTGTTTATTATCACCACTCTGTATTTCATTAATGTTGTGTATCGGTCCAGGGATGTGTCTTGTCTAGCTTTTCTTTCATCACCACCTCTCTCTCTCTCTCTCTCTCTCTCTCTCTCTCTCTCTCTCTCTCTCTCTCTCTCTCTCTCTCTCTCTCTCTCTCTCTCATCAGTATCTCAAAAATAAAAAAATGATAGGATGAATAGATAAAAGTGCCTTATTGCCTCATCCTATACTATAATTCACGACTATTATCAGCTCCTTCTGTGCCTCCTTCGTCAGTGTTGTGTTGCTCTGGCTTGCGTCTCGTCCTGCCTCCATCCACCCTTCACCCACCCTGTGTGTGTCGTGACTCATTAGCTGATGTGGTGGTGTGTTTGACCAGTATAAATTTTGCGTGGGGGTCTTTTAACAGCGTGCATACACCGGTTTAATTTATCTATCTATCTATCTATTTATCTATCTATCTGTCTGTCTGTCTTTTTGTCTGTCTGCATGTCTATCTCTCTATTTGTTTGTCTGTCTATCTTCTTTTCTTATCTTTTTTTCTTTTTTTTCTTGTTCTTGTTCTATTTATTACTCTTTTTTTTTTGTTGGTTTATCCTTTACCTGTTCTTTGTTTCTCCTTCTCCTTCTCTCTGTCATTCTTCTCCTCCTCTTCTTTCTGCCTACTCTATGATATATCTGTCTATCTTCTTGTCTATCTATCTATATCTGTGTGTCTATCTACCTTATTATCTGCTTTTCTTGTTGTTTTGGTTCATTCTTATCCTTTCCTGTTCTTGTTTCTGTTTGTTCTTCTTCCTTTTGCTGTATTTTTTTTTCTCTCTCTCTCCCTCTCCCTGTCATCTTTCTCTTCCTCCTCCTGCTCGTCTCTCGTGAATTAATCCCACTGCTTCCTCTAGTGAGCTTTGTTTGCACCACTGCCACCTATATCAATGCACTTATAGCCGTTCCTCTTTCACGTTCATGATACAGAATTTTGTTCCTCCCGTTGTTGATGGAATTATGCCACTGTAAACTCTGCAAACTCCCTTAATGGCGCACTGTACCCTGAATTGAAGTACCGCGTTGCTGATTTGTTTTCCATATTTGTGTCGTAACTTTCCGTTCATCAAATATACAGACATCATCTTATTTATTCCTCCCCAGTAGTGCAAAGTTTGTTTCTCTCTCTCTCTCTCTCTCTCTCTCTCTCTCTCTCTCTCTCTCTCTCTCTCTCTCTCTCTCTCTCTCTCTCTCTCTCTCTCTCTCTCAGCCAATCTTAGTACGAAAGTCTCCAATAAGTTCAAATAAGTTAAGTGTGTTTCGTATTTTACTGGTCAAAAGTCTATTTTATGTCGTCGTAAACTTTTCTGCTCTTCCTTTTTGTTGTTGTTGTTTTGTTCATCTCAGACGCTAACACACACGCTGGCTGGCTGGTGAGTTGCAGTGATGTCTATACGTGTATCTTACTTCATTTTCCTTTGGTTTAAATTGTTCTGCATGATATTGTGTTGAATCTTTGTATTATCTTTTTTTTTCAGCCAGTAACAATTTTGCCGCGCTGAAAGATTCTTTTTTTCTTTTTCCGTAAGCCCTGTTGAATAAGCGGCAGCTGTCCGGAGATTGGGTGAATGTGTAATGTAGTCTATTAACTTTATGGGGCTTGTTCAAGGTGTGATTTGTGCAGCTGTGGCAATGATATCACCTCATCACACACACACACACACACACACACACACACACACACACACACACACACACACACACACACACACACACACACACACGAGTACTAATTCCTTTTCATCCGCTGTATTTATTTGCATCACATTTTTTTTTTTTTCATATATATCTACGTGACAGCAGCGGTGGTGTGGTAGTGTGGGAATATTACAATTTCCATTTTTATGACCACTGTCCCCGTCACTACCGCCTTTCGTCCCCCTTCACCCCACACCACCAGTAACCCCATCCCTTTCCCAAGACTCCCCCTGCCATCTGAGCATTTATCTGGGGAATGAGAGGAAGTATATTAAGGTAGATACTGAGGGAATGATAATGATGGTGATAAAATTACAGAAAGAAGGATGATGATGATGATGATGATGATGATGATGATGATGATGTTAATGAAGTATTTTGTGGTGTTTTGAGTAAGTAGGTTTTGAATTGGTCTTGAATCACCTCTTTTTGTCATATTTTCAATATCTTCACCCTATATATCTCTCTATTACATCTCACTATCTACTAATCACTTCTCCACTATCACCATCCATCACACCTCCTCCGTGATCATCACCATTCTATTTACCATCATCTACGACTTCCTATTATATCTCATCACCTGAACACTTCATCACTATTACCTCACCACATCACTATCATCACCATCCATCATATCTCATACTCTCACCACCCATGACACCTCCCTATATCATCACCATTCTACTATTTGCCACCATGGATCTACGACTCCTGTTAAATCTCATCACCTGATCACTTCATCACTATTACCTCACCACCATCACTACCATCACCATTCATCATATCTCATCACATATAATTTCTCTACTACTCTCTTTCCCCAATACCTCAGAAAGCCACCAAGTTTCCCAGGGCATTCTCCACCAATGATACCCTTTCTGCTCCACCATTCAGGGATTGTACTCGTAATAAGAACAGAAGGGAAGGAATTGGTGAGGAGGAAATGTATAGATGCAATGAGTAAATGCTGAGGAGGTTGGGAGGAAAGTTGTTCATTATGTGGGTTTTGGTTGGGGTATGATACGTTTTAGGGATTAGAGTAAGGAGGAGCGTGGGACGGAAAGGGGATTAGGAGATAGGTAAGAAAAGAGGGAAGAATGGAAGGAGATTAAAGGATGATTTGGATTAATGGTAGGAAGAGGAGAGAGGGAGAGGGTGGAGGGGCTGGGGGTGTGGGTAAAGAGGGGGGGAAGGGAAAGGAAGGATGCATTCTTCTTGGTTGCTCGTTTGTTGACTTTCTTTAATTACTGTCACATCCTGGCCTCGTAACCTCCTCTTCCCCTCCTCCTCCTCCTCCTCCTCCTCCTTCTCCTTCTCCTTCTCCTCCTCCTCCTCCTCCTCCTCCTCCTCCTCCTCCTCCTCCTCCTCCTCCGTTGTCTGAGGCGCTCTCTCTCCAGCTTTAGGTAATCACTCGCTCTTCCTTTGATCTCGCTCTCCATTTTCTGCAAGCACTCATAAATTCCCTTTTACTGTGACGCTTTTTAAAGGTTAACTCATGTATTCTTCACCCCAACCCCCCTCTCTCTCTCTCTCTCTCTCTCTCTCTCTCTCTCTCTCTCTCTCTCTCTCTAGGAAATTAAACTCATTGGTTATGAATTGAGTTTTTGATCATGTTTGCCTGTTAGCGTGAGTAGACAATGAGAGTGAGTGTGTGTGCGCCTCCCCGAGCCACGTGTAACACTGTCTGGAGGAGGAGGACGCTCATCACCTGTAGCTTCCCAGTAAATGGCAGCCAGGGAGGAAAGGTAAAGCAGAGATGTAAAGAAAACGTCGTGCAATGTTAGATACGAATAGCGAGTGAATTTATTGATTTTCTAGCGCACCTAAATGAATGTGAGAGATTAGTGACCAGTCTTATGCTGAAGTAGGAAGGTACGAACATGATGGAGCTTTTCGTGCCATTTTCTTTTCCTTCTTATCGTCCACTTCCTCACACAAAGCCCGCCATGTGCTCCCTCTCCGCTCTCCACAATAAAGTTTAAACGTTTCATTTTATATTGTACCTTTTTTTTCAGTTGACTCTGCGCTTGGTTTGGTCATAGAGTAGATCAATACACATGTTTCGTACGAAGTTTTTAATCGATTTTAATTGTTAACTGTTTTTTTCATCCTAAATTTACAGGTTCACTTTTATTGTTTTGAGTTAAAAAAAAAAAAGTTACTGTAAAATTAAACCAAGAGTTCTTTACTTACTTATTTACTTATTTCTTTATTCCGTTCTTGGCAAGGAATTTTGTAGTGAGTTTTCTGTAACGATTACATGGTTAGTTTGTATTTTGTGGCGGCCTAGTGAGTCTGCTCCTCCCGTGATGACGTAAGCAGCTTTCCTGAGTTTTACCTTCCCGAAGTGTCGTCCGCTTCCCTGAGCCCGGTCCTTCTGATGCACCTGTGGCTAAAGACAACACTGATAGGACACATTGCCCCTGCATGGTTTGATCTCGCACTATTTTTTTTTTTAATCCTCCTTCACATGAGCCAATTTTATGGGGGAAGGAGAAAGGAAATGAGCAAAACCTAATATTCATAGGCGTCCCTGACCTCTCCACTCCTCCCTCACCTGTGCTTCCCATCCCTCCTATGCTCTGCCTCCTCCTGCAGCGTCTTCTTCTATGTCTCCTTCCTATCAACAATTGTAATTTTATTTTACTGTATATTAATTGGATTATTGATCATTCTCTCTCTCTCTCTCTCTCTCTCTCTCTCTCTCTCTCTCTCTCTCTCTCTCTCTCTCTCTCTCTCTCTTTCCTGTTTGGTAGTCAGAAGTGACATTTCTCAGATAACTTGCTAAATCTTTCAGTCGCGTCAGCTATAACTTAGATACTAGAGAGAGAGAGAGAGAGAGATTATAAAAAAACTGGTGAAAAAAGGGAACAGTAAAAGTGAAAAGAAAAGAGGAAGGGAGAAGAGACGTGCCAGACGAAAGGAAGGAAAATCAGGAAAAATGAGACGAATAGGGGAGAGAGTGCAGGAATCAGTGGGACGGGAGCGTGCAGGATTGATGTTGGGATGTTGGATGCAAGGGAATGCAATATACATCATTGGGTCAGGCTAGTTTCGATCCCATTCCTTCCCCTTCATCACCACCCCTTCCTCTCCTTCGCCACCGTTTTCTCCAACCCTCGCGTCGTCTTGCTTCGCCTCGCCTCGCCCTGCCTCACCTTGCCTTTGCCTCCTCTCGACCTGACGTTGGAAATTTGAACTCTTGATGCCTTGAAGTTTGATTTATTTCAGAGAGAGAGAGAGAGAGAGAGAGAGAGAGAGAGAGAGAGAGAGAGAGAGAGAGAGAGAGAGAGAGAGAGAAAGCATTTCTCTCGGCCGGTATACTTAAATGCTTTCTATGGCTGCGGTTTGATGCCAGGTAGAGGGTAGCCAGTGTAGCCTCCAGTGGCTGTGAATTAGTCATCAGCCTCGGTCATGAGGTCAGGTATCGACTGGTTGTTCATCCTGGACTATTGCTTCAAATCACCCACGATCCCTGGCACACCGAGCTGCTTCACTCCACTCCTTACCTGACGCCACCGCTGCCCCGCCACATCTGCTAACCCTGGCACGTCTGTCGCCCACTCTGCACCTCCCAAGAACGTCCCTGTTGCTTCTGCCGCCTCATTCTCAGCTAGAATGTTGCTGCATGCATCAAACACTCGCACGATGAACGAGTAGCTCTGTTCACCAGTATGCACGAGATGTCAGCAAGCCAAGAGATGTGGCCTCGCTCTCCCGGTAATAGCTCTGCCTAAACATCGGCCTCTATAAGTTGGAGCTTTTCTGTAGAGAAATGGCTGGCGTGCTGCGGGACCAGCAAACGAACGTGTGTAGGTGGGTAGTGAGTGCCTGCAGCGTGGCTTCCTCTGCAGCGTTCACTTTTCTCAGCTTTTTTAATGCCTCGGCGGGAGGACTGCGACACCAGTTTGACACCCTTATAGGACTGGATGACGCACTTCCGAGCTCTCGCAGCTGCCCCTCACCACTCACCAGCCCAGCGCTTTACCTGCCACCAGCAGTGTCTAAAGGGCAAAACTCTACAAGAGACAATGCGAGAGGAGGCAAACACACTCTGCCAGCACTGCGTCACCCTGGGCACAGTCTCGGCCATTCATTACCTACTCCGTTGCCCTGCACTGATTCTCTCCGTCGAGGGCAATCTAATTTACACCCTTTCAACCTGACTGGGAGGCAGGAGGCAGCACAGCACCCTCAGCGCCCATCAACACTCTCACTGCCATGGTGGGCCCTATCCTCCTCCCGTGAGTGCCACACTACGCCCCACCACGGCTATCCTGTGATGGCCCGAGCACTTCCTGTTTTGTTTAGGGCTCACCATGGAGCGGATCACGTCCTCTGCTAGGGGAGAATAAACCTTAAACAACAACAGTAAGGAGAGAGAGAGAGAGAGAGAGAGAGAGAGAGAGAGAGAGAGAGAGAGAGAGACTGCTTAGTGATCGTACGGCACACGACGGATGCACACAGGAAAATTAATAGGCTGACTAAGGGGATTTATTACCTTACAATGTGACACGAGGAAAGGAGGGGCAGAAACAGCAGCAGCAGCGGCAGGAGGAGGAGGAGGAGGAGGAGGAGGTGGGTGGCAGGAGTGGCAGTGATGGATGGCGCATCGTGTGGCGGCGTCGAGATAGAGGAGGAGGAGGAGGAGGAGGAGGAGGTGGAGGAAGATGAGGGAGGGAGGGACGGGAGTAGGAAGGAAAGGTGCAGCCGCCATATTCTTGTTTCCTACTACCTGGTGGACAACCTTTATTTTCTCCCTCTTTTTTTATGGATGATGGATTGATGCTGAGGAAAATTGATATATAGTAGATACCAATGGAAGTCTGAAGAATAGAGAGAGAGAGAGAGAGAGAGAGAGAGAGAGAGAGAAAATCAAGCAGCAACCTCCTGATTTTACACGGAAATGAGAGATTACCTAACCCGAAGCTGAAGGATTACAAGCGAGGCAGGAGTGGATTACTTTGCAACAGACACATAGGGTTTGAGAGAGAGAGAGAGAGAGAGAGAGAGAGAGAGCATAAAGCATAGAGTTGTGAGGCGGAGATTGAAGGCAGCACGTGTTACAGGAATAAACTACCGTGTGAAATATCGTGGATTAATTGTTGAGGCTGTGTTCTTTATCCTGTATTCCCATATCGCTTGCCTTGGCGGGTGGTAGAGGAGGAAAGCTGGGGATTGGAAGGATGGGGACAGGTTTCCGTTGTCTTTGTGCGCTGGGTGGGGAAGAGAGGGGAGGAGAAAAGGGAAATTTGAAAGTTTTAGTTGTTGTTTTTGTTAGAGGGGAGAGATATGGGTTGGTTTGGTTTAGATTTGGCATTGTAACGTATAGGATTCATTGTTTTTAGCGTGGGTTGTATTGCGTCTCTCTCTCTCTCTCTCTCTCTCTCTCTCTCTCTCTCTCTCTCTCTGAGCCAGCTAACGAAGGCAACATTTTTTTTTCTCTCTCTCTTTTATTTTATGCACATTTTGCTTTGTTTGGTCAAATATCACGCACGTCTGTGTCGCGTGTTGATTTTATTTATTTATTTATATTTGTTTTTTTCCTGGAACGGATTCGCTTTTTGTGTTTATTTGTGTGTTTGTTCATTTACTCGCTTGACCGTTGGCTGGCTGGGATGGCGACCGGTGGGTGAATGGGATTGGCTACTGCGCCTGTCATCACCACCACCACCACCACCACCACCATCACCACCACCACCACCGTTCTCTCCAAATATCCTGATATCCATTTCTTTTCTCTACCTCCTTCTTTTCTTTCTCTCCATCTTCTTCATCTTTCTCTTCTCTTCTTTGTTCTTATCCTTTTTCTTCCTTTATTCATCTCCTCCTATCCGTTTCTTTTCTTCCTCTTCTTTTCTTTCCATCTTCCTCATCTTTCCCTCATCTTCTTCGTTCGTGTCCGTTTTCTTCCTTTATTTACCTCCAACTATCCGTTTCTTTCCTCCACCTTCTTCTTTTCCTTCTCTCCATCTTCCTCATCTTTCTCTTCTCTTCTTCGCTCTTATCTTCCCTCTTTCCTTATTTGTCTCCTCCTATCCATCTTCTTTTATCTCCTTCTCTCCATCTTCCTCTTCTTCTCGTCTCCTTTCTTTTCCTTTATTTGCTTCTTCATTCTCCTGTTCCTTCGCTCCTCCTCTTACTAATTCCTCATCCTTCTTGTCTTTCTCCTCCCTCCACATCTTCCACCATTTCTTCAACTTCGTCTCCCTCCTCCTCCTCCTCCTCATCCTCCTTCGCCGCCTCGCTCCCTCGCTCCCTCTTTCTTCTTCCTTAACTTTGCACATTCTTCTTTCATACTTTATTATTGCATTACTTTCTTGCACTTATTGGCCTCCTAACTCATTCTTATCACCTCTTGTATTTATTTATCATTTCATTCCTTTCCGTTCTCCCCCCCTCTCTCTCTCTTTTTTAATTGGTATTCCATTATAACAGGGTTTTCTTTCTTTTTCTCTCTCTCTCTCTGTTTCTCTTTCTGGTTCCGATTCTCGCCTCCTTCCTCTCCTAACTCTCTCCCGTTTTCTTTCTATTTTATTCCCATTCTCTGTCATTTATGCTTTCTTTTCTCCCTTGCCTGCTTTATGTATGTTATGTTATGTATAATCTCTCTCTCTCTCTCTCTCTCTCTCTCTCTCTCTCTCTCTCTCTCTCTCTCTCTCTCTCTCTCTCTCACAGAACATTTAATATACAGAGCTGTAGTTTTTCCACGGTATATGGAGCCATTCTTTCTGAACCCTTAGTGTGTGTATGTGTGTGTGTGTGTGTGTGTGTGTGTGTGTGTGTGTGTGTGTGTGTGTGTGTGTGTGTGTGTGTGTGTGTGTGTGTGTGTGTGTGTGTGTGTGTGTGTGTGTGTGTGTGTGTGTGTGTGTGTGTGTGTGTGTGTGTGTGTGTGTGTGTGTGTGTGTGTGTATGTGTGTTGAGTTCTGGGTTTTAATGCAATTTATTTCACGAATTGACGTATTTCATTAATTAAGAAGCGTGGCGTATATAGCAGTTTGGCTTTGGACACACACACACACACACACACACACACACACACACACACACACACACTCTATTTACTATTGTGTTTCATCTCTCTCTCTCTCTCTCTCTCTCTCTCTCTCTCTCTCTCTCTCTCTCTCTCTCTCTCTCTCTCTCTCTCTCTCTCTCTCGTATGATGTCTGCCTGTGTAAAGTTAATTCAGTCGTCAGTGAGTGAGATATTTTTTTCTATTTTCATTTTAATTCTAATATATATTTTTATTAACTTTCTTTTTATACAAACGTCGATTTTTTTCTTTTTTTTTTACCCATTGAAGTATTTGATTGTTTTGTGTGTGTGTGTGTGTGTGTGTGTGTGTGTGTGTGTGTGTGTGTGTGTGTGTGTGTGTGTGTGTGCTTTATGTTATGTGATTTGTTCTGTAAATATTCTGCGCTGCATGCACTTTTTTTTTTTTATATATATATATACATGTATTTGCATTAGTACCTGTGTGTGTGTGTGTGTGTTTGTGTGTGTGTGTGAGGGAGAGAGGGAGATAGTGATGGCAAAAAGTACATATATTTCTTTATGTTATATGTATTTATGTATTAAAGAGAATAAGTTAGAGAAGGAAAAAGAAAAGAAGACATGTAAGGGGAGTGAGTCAGGAATGAAGGAAGGAAAGGAGAGGGAGAGAGGGAGGGAGAGAGTAAGTGGAAGATAGGAAGGAGTGACAGAGAGTAGCACCTCTGATGGTAAGTTTATTGTAGTTGTACAGTAAATTGAATTCTGCCGGGCATTGTTAGGCTGTAGGAGTGTTAGTGGCTGTTGTAGTCTCTCTCTCTCTCTCTCTCTCTCTCTCTCTCTCTCTCTCTCTCTCTCTCTCTCTCTCTCTCTCTCTCTCTCTCTCTCTCTCTCTCTCTCCTTCTTCTTCTTCTTCTTCATCTTTTTCTTCTTCTTCATCTTTTTCTTCTTATTTTATTTCTTCTTCTTGTTCTTTTTGTTCTTCTTCTTCTTTTTCTTCTTCTTCTTCTTCTTCTTCTTCTTCTTCTTCTTCTTCTTCTTGAAAAGCGAATAGTGCAGCTTTTATATCACCCCATCTCGCTTTGTAATATTGATAACACACTTATTACAACAAACAGCACTTTTAGAAACACATAGATCCAACCCCACAACACCACCGCATATTGTTGCACCCTTAAGAATACTTCACCACACTTTGTTACATTTACCACACATTGAAAAACTCTTGAAAATACCACAATACATGTTCACAGCATTATAATTCTGTGTAACACGCTTAAACACAACCCAGTACACTTTGTAACACCCTATACCTCTTTGTGACACCCTGCCGAACCCTGTAATAACGCCCTGCCTCGCTTCCTCCCTGTAGTGCTGACGGGAACTTCGAAGTGACTCTCTCCACCAAGGCGACGCTCCACATGAATGGCCTGGTTGAGTGGAAGCCGCCTGCCATCTACAAGTCCTCGTGTGAGATCGACGTGGAGTATTTCCCCTTCGACGAGCAGACCTGTGTCATGAAGTTCGGCTCCTGGACCTACGACGGATTCCAGGTGAGTGGCGGCGAGAGTTGACGAAGCGGGAGAGGCTGGCTAATACTCGTAGCGTTTATAGGGTTTAAGACACTTCTCCAGGTGGGGTTTGGAGTTCGCCTTCTATCTGTCACCTTTAGGGCTCGGGATTTTTACTGTTTTTTATCCCCTTTTTTTCCCTTTTTTTTCTCAGGTTTTTGTCGACCTAAGCCAGAGCCCTTCTTAAGTGGCCTAAAGGATATAACGAGGGTGATGTAGACGAGATTCTTTAAAGTTAGTAATCAGGATAGGGCTAAGAATAATGGGCACAAAGTTGATAAGATTGGATTTGTCTTGAGAAATAGGAAGACATCTGCTCCCAAGTAGAGTGGTAGAGATAGCTGGAATGGACTCAGTAATCTATCTGCCAGTGCCGAGTCAGTAGGGAGGTTCTAGACTACATAAATTCATGGATAGGGATGACTGGAATGACGGGCCTGCCACCTCTAAGCCTACTGTTTCCCTTGCAGCATCTCTTCTTCCTTTTATATCCGTACGTTCTTCATTATTCAAAAGTCCACAACAGCGGGATCAGATGGCGCCGAAGGGGAAAGATGGGAAGGCTTTGTTGGGGAAGAATGTTAAGGAAGATTGCATGGTCGAGGTGAGAAATGTGTTTGAATTTGAGGACAACGATAATAAATAGAAGTTTCGGAGGGAAGAGGACAAAACAGAGAATTAAAGACGAGAAAATGATGACGAGTGAGAGAAAAAGAGAGAGAGAGAGAGAGAGAGAGAGAGAGAGAGAGAGAGAGAGAGAGAGAGAGAGAGAGAGAGAGAGAGAACGGGTATGGATGTGACGGAAATGGGAAGTAGATGTAAAGGCAGATAAAACGAATGAGAGAGAGAGAGAGAGAGAGAGAGAGAGAGAGAGAGAGAGAGAGAGAGAGAGAGAGAGAGAGAGAGAGAGAGAGAGAAACAGAGAAACAGAGACAGAGACAGAGAAACAGAGACAGAGACAGAGAAACAGAGACAGAGACAGAAAGACAAAGACAAAATAAAAACCTGCAACGGGAAAACAAAAGAAGAAAGAAAACATAGAATAGCAAAATAAAAAGAAAACAAAAACAAACACCAGAAAGACAAAACAAACACCAGAAGCCCTCCCATAATTACCGTGTCGACAATAAACTATGTAAATTTTAAACGGCACCAATAGACTCGTGTGTATGGAGATGCGAGGCGTGCCAAGGGGGAGCGTGCCA
>NC_059300.1:23756330-23758830 GCF_017591435.1 Portunus trituberculatus
GCTTGTGTTGGTGTGAGTTGGACGTTCACTCCTTCACTAGAGGCTGTGTTGACTGCCTTAGCGCGTCACGACTCACCTTTCCCTGTCGTGGCTGTTGTACTTGAAGAAGGAACTCACATGACAGGAACAAGGTCTCGTATTTATTTCGAGTGTTTTTTTCTATTTACTTTTTTTCTATTTTTTTATCAACTTATTCTATTATTTTATTCCTTTTTTTCTCTATATTTGTTTATTTGCTTTCTAGTTTCATTTATTTTCTGATTTCTAAGCATTTACATTTCTTTTTTCTGTTATTTTTATAGTTAGACGTTTTGTATTCTATTATCAACTCTTTTTCTATTTAACTTCACGCAATTCGTCGTGCTCATCCAACCCTGGCGATGAGAAGAAAAAAAAAATAACACTTTTACCAATTCCACTGAGTTTGCACATCTGTCCATCATGTGTTTATTGTTTCATTATTCATCTCAAACTCTGTATTCTCAACTTTTGCCTTTTTTTTTTTTCTTTGTCTTTTTTCGCTTTCCCTGACGTACCATTTCTGGCCTTCATTCTGACTTTATTCCCGCTCCGCCACTACTACTGCTACTGGTGGTGATGGGGTGGTGGTGGTGGTGGTGGTGGTGGTGGTGGTGGTGGTGGTGCCAGGTCTTCCGCTTCCCCTATCCGATTTCGGGTTTGATATATATATTTCTCTCCCTTTCATTTTTTTTTTTTTTTTTTCCTGACTGCTGTGGACTGTATTCCGTTTCCAGTTTTTCATTATGTTTCACTGATTCGATTCGTTCTTTTTATTTCTTATTCTGTTTCCTATCTTTTCACGTCGTTCTTTTATTACTTTTTTTTTTTAGTATTGATTCTGTCTTCCTCTATTTCTTACTCGAGTGGTTTGGTTTTCCTCGCCTGCTTGTTGGGGAGTTCCTTTGTTGTTGTTGTTGTTGTTTTTTTTCTTTTTGTATCGTTTCATTCTTTTTTTTTTTTTTGTTTGTTTGCTTCTATGTACATTTTTCTCAAGTCTTCATTAATTTTCAGCTTCTTTAATATCTTCCCAAATTTGTTTCCCATGTTATACTCTTTTTTTTTTTTTTTGTTCTTTATTTCATATTCTCTCTACATTTTCCTCGGATTTTTATTGCCTCTGTATGTTCCTTTATTTCCTACTATGTTTGCACGCTTTCAATACGTGTCCTTTTTATTAACCATGCTTTGTTCTTTAATTCCTTGCCGCATATGGATTCTCTTTATAAATTTGGCGTGTTCTTTTATTACATGTTTTATTAATTATGTTTATTCTTTCATATCTTGCACCATTTTCTATTGTTTGTTTTTTATTATTTTTAAGTTTCATTATGTCTGTCTGTATTTTTTTTTTTTCATGTTGTATCTAATCTTATTGATTTAGTTTGTTTTTTTTTTTTTTTATTCGCTTTATTTTTCTCGTTGTATTGGTTTAGTTTGTCTTATGAAATCGTTTCCTTGACATCATTCTATTTATTCAGTTTGTTTTACCTCATGTCATTGCTTTTGCTTCTCTGTTTTATTTCTTTTGTTTTTTCCACCCCATTTTATTGATACTGTTAGTTTTATCTTATTTACTTTCTTTGGTTATTTATGTTTTTTTTCTTTTACGTTTCCCTTTCCTCATTTTATTTATTCAGTCATCATTAGCCCATTTTATTGATTCAGTTTATTTTCTTTCCCGTTACCGTCACCTCGTCACCTCGTTGCGTTCCTCGGGTGACGCGCGTGTACGCAGTGGCGGCCAGAACTACGATGTGTCCATCAAGACATCCACTGTGCTGCGTCACGATGGCCTGGTGCACTGGATACCCCCCTCTATCTTCGCCAGCTCCTGTGCCATGAATGTTGAGTTCTTCCCTTTCGACATACAAACGTGCACTCTCAAGTTTGGCTCCTGGAGTTACGACGGAAACCAGGCAGGGAATAGGTCGCGCTGGGAGATAGTAGCGGCCTTGTAGTGGGGTAGGGAGGAGACAGTTGATGTAGTCTGGCGTAGGTAGCAGTTTGTGTGTGTGTGTGTGTGTGTGTGTGTGTGTGTGTGTGTGTGCGGTTGACGCGCGCCAAATTTCGGGTGGTCGTTTTGGCAGTCGTAAGAGTAATAGGATTTGCTTTTTATTCCTACGAGTAGACTTTTTACTGTTCGCGTAAAGGTAGCGGAGTACTCTCTTGGAAATGCTGGTGCTAGTGGCCATGTTAGTAGTAGTAGTAGTAGCAGTGGTAGAAGTAGTAGAAGTAGTAGTAGTAGTAGTAGTAGTAGTAGTAGTAGTAGTAGTAGTAGTAGTAGTAGTAGTAGTAGTAGTAGTAGTAGTAGTAGTAGTAGTAGTAGGAAGAAGAGGAGGAGGAGGAGGAATAATGCTATGTACCCATGCTAAGGTAGTTTTTTTATTTTTTTTATTTACAGAGTGGAGCAGATCCTCATTTTCGAACATTTCAATGTTCACTGCAAGTTTTCACTCTCTTCTTTCACTGAACAACCAAA
>NC_059300.1:23763830-23798830 GCF_017591435.1 Portunus trituberculatus
CAACAGACAATGGATCCAAAGTTATGAATACGCAATTTCCCGGAATCTTGGACTGGTGTTTATGTTTGTTTATATTTGTGCTGCTTGGTTTCCTGCAGCTCATGCCTTTTCCCTCTCACTCCTTAGCCCGCAGTGCCGTGGAAGTGGTCATGAACGATAGAGTATGAATAGTCTGAAGCCTTGCGTATGGAAAGAAAACGCTATGAATTTTACGATGTTTAGAGAAGAATGTTAAACTTTAATCTTTACTCTATATACATACCTTGAGATAAGTGGAAGAGGTCTAAGGAAGCGTTTCTTTTAGACTTAGAGGTTTGTTAGTCACTACGATTCTATTTATATATTCAATAATATGTGACAAATATTTGAATTGAACTGTTGTAACTGTGAGCATGCCGAGCTTGGCGTGGCAGCCAGAATAAGTTCAGTCTGCGTAGATGGGTTTGATATTTGGATTCCTTAAAAGATAAGATAACGACAACATATTCTAAAGTGTTGGCCTGACTTCCACGTACTCCATTTCCTTACACGATAACGTCACGAGCTGGGTGACTGGTGGGGAGATTTCAGATTCATTCAATATCCGGCGTCGTGAGCTTCTCTAGTTTTTGTACATACACCTATACATCTTGTACATGCTGAACAGAAAGAAGACTCTGAATACTGGTCCTCCCTCTCACCAATATAGTCCCAGCTCTCGTCTTGCATGGTGGTAATAGTGGTGGTGGTGGTGGAAGTGGTGGCAGTGGAAGTCCATTATTAAGTACCGACTTTCATTTTCTTTCTCAGCGTAACGAGAAGCAGCAGAGGCGGATCATTACTGTTTGGTGTTCGGTGGAAGTTTCCTCTCGACACAAAGTGGACGTAACTTTGTGTGACTGCTAAGAACTTTACAACTCGCAGTACAGACTTCATTGGCCGTCCTTAGAGGGAGTAAACCCACGTCCGCCTCAAGGAGCATTTAGGATTATTAATTTCTTCCATTCTGGTCACTATGTGAACTATAAGCAGGTGATGCAGTCTTTACTTGAGAGTGCGGAGGGTACTTTTATATCCTCTTATCCACGAAGTCCTAATTAACATTTTTCACATCCACATATTCAGTATGTTGAGCGGCGTTCTCCCACCTTCCATTATAGACCTTAAAGCCGCGCACTCTTGTCGGAATGACGCATCACTACCACATACACGGCGATCAGAGCTTTAGTTTCGTAGTATCTGCATTATGGCGAGGCGCAATCACCCACTTCTCCCAATCCTACCTCTTCCCTTATTTTCACACAATCACACTCCTTATTTCACGTTTTAACTCGATAGTACATGCAAGTCTCGTGTCCCCCTTTCTGCGACCGTGGCTGCCTGGTGCTTAGTGGCAGGCACACCTCTGCTCGTGAAGGCCAATTTGTTAAGGCGACCTGTGCACGACACTCACGGAGCAGCACTGTCCAGGTGAGCCGGCTCCTGAACGATCTGGGAGGGTGCAATGGACTGGAAATTACTGACAGGATATGAATCACCATTTGCTCAATAGGAAGAATACTAGAAGGGACGACATATGGTGCTCATTAGTTTAATTAGACATTCCCTGTGGCTCCTGGATCACTCTAAAGATAAAGATTGTTAGGGAGGAACGTTCATCATACGGCAGTTTGTGTTAGGAAGGCTGAAGAGACTTAGGAGTGAGCTGTGACTCGTGAATCGTCATACCGTGGACTTGGTGTGAGTGGCGACATGCAAGAGAGGGGCGTCCCGTATTCCACGGTTTGGTTGCGAGTTTCCAGTAAGGCCTTTGTAAGCCTGAAAAGTCCGATCTCCCAATAAAAGTGTCCATACATTCCCAGCAGCAAACAAGAGCTCTACCACTCTTTTTTTTTCTTTTCTCCTTTTTTTCTGTTCTTTTTCACTATTTTTCGAAACGAGCAGCTGCGTCTGACACTTGCTGAATTGGCGCGTCTCTCTTGCGGCGGATTTGTTTTCCATTTCCAGAGCACACGGCGGGATACATTCCAGGAGCTGCCTAAACCTTCCTCAGCATAGTTCCTGAGAATGTAATCCGCGACCCTGGACCGTGGCCGCGACAAGAAGAATAATAATTACAGTGGCCAGATATTGCACAGGACGCGGGAACAGAGAGAGAATGAGAGAGAAGTAGGAGTCTAGTTTCAGTTTCCTTGTGGACAGAAGATATATTGACACACATGCGTACATAGACATAACTGCATTCGACTTCTTTCAACAGGCGATAGTGAAAGTTATTGGCATTTTCTTCAGTGTTTTCATGATTCTGATTAGAGTTTATATGCTTCTGTTTCATCAGCAGGAAGAAAATATGCTTGACACAAAACTAATCATCTCTGTACTCGTTAGAAATATTTCCAACAACTAAATTCCGATGCGTTTAAGAATAAGGATCTTAACGAGACAGTATTGATTTTGGGTTCGGCCTAATGCTGCATCACAATATTGCTAAAATAGAAAGAGGAAGGCCTTAATGATAGCAATAGCAATTTTTGGCAACAATATGAAGCTAACCAATACTATTATGCGCCTTAATAACCTCAAAACATTGGCGTGGTGAGTCTTTCCAGCGTATCAGTGCCTCCATTACCTGTCTCTGCCTTGCTGTGAAATATAAAGGCTGTTTGTCTTGTCTGAGTTTGTTATCATGTTCCGGAAAGCATAAAGGATCCCGTAGTACCGTAATGTTGTTGTTGTGTACTGCGGCAGCTGATATTTTGACGTCAGGTTCAAATTATCATGATATGTAAGTAACGTTCAGTTAAGTGCAGGTTCTTTACATCGATTTAGGAAGATAGGCATGTATTTTCAGTGGAAAGTGTTTTTCTTCTCAAGTTCAATACATCTTCTGGAGTAAAGCAAAGATATAATTTTTGAAAACCATTCCGCACGCCAAAAGAGTTAATGATGGAACAGTTCAAATATTTCAGAGCTTGTAATCATATATTGAATCATTGTCCAGACCTACTCGAGTGAGAAACGTGATTCTCCAACACTTTTCTCCCTGTGTTTGGTTTTCAATGATAAAATGAATGGTAAGAAAGTCAAGATTATATACTTATCTATGTCTATTCCTCTATCTATCTTTATAAGTTTTCATGAGTTAAATTTCCCGCTCTCCAGACTTTCCTTCAAGTGATTTATCGCATGACAGGTTAGCTTAGGATCAAGTCTATTGGCGTGGGTCAAAATTTCGTTTAGGAATCTTTATGGGTGGATTTTCCATGGAAGCAAATACCTGTTTGTCCATCATTCTATCAGTCTACCAATCTACTTACTATCTATCTGTTCGTCTGTCAGTCTGTCAGTCTTTCTGTCTATCTGCCAAGCGGTTTATCTATATTTATCTATATTTATCTACCAATCTATCTAATATACTTTTCTATCTATCTACCTATCTATCCATCTGGAGTGGCTCAGTGTGTCTCACCCCGGACACAGGAAGGGCAGGTTACGGATGACCACAGTTTACCTTTCTTGGGTTTTAGAAGGTACCCATTTATCGAGAAGGCCGCTGGGGATGGTGAGCAGCTGTGTTTAGTGTGCTTCCAGTGTTTCAGTCAGCAGTCGAACCAAGGAACTGTAGATACACATACTGATTGGCCACATGTTACACCTTGCATGGAAAGAAATACTTTTTGGGTTGTGACATGTGCATCAGGTAAGTGTTAGCCAAGACACACTACACAAATGAAAGAAAATGGGAAATTGAAATTTCTACTGAGTTTTTTTTTTTTTAATGACAATTTTGCAGTCATTTTATTTGATCATTATTGGTACTATTATTATTATTATTATTTTTTTTTTTTTTTTATTATTATTATTATTATTATTTTATTATTATTATTATCATCATTATTATTGTTATTATCATTACTACTACTACTACTACTACTACTACTACTACTATTGTTCTAGAACAGGGGTTCTCAACCTTTTTATCGTTAAGAACCCCCTGAGTTATAAGACCATCTACCAGTACCCCAGTATTGTCACATGGAACATGGAACTCAATATGCAATGGCACTGCAAAGGATTTTATTAGATCAGCCATCTAAGTACCCCTGGAAATCTTCTTATGAACCCCCTGTGGTTTCGCGCTGTCAGGATGGCCACTGTCCATGAGCTAACATCATTAGGTCTCTATGACGCTGAAGACGTCTATGCAGAACGGTTTGGTTGGCAATAGACAATCTCATTATCAGACTTTGATTTCTAAGTTATGAAAATAATCTCATTTACGGGGCTTCATAGGTTCATGGTGTCTTGTAGTCTACTTACTAACCTAGAAGGAAAGAAAATATCATACTAACTTGGAGCTATCAATTGAGGAAGAAGTAATCTTTGTCCCAGGAATAGAGCAAGATGGTATATAAAAAAACACAATGCATAGTTATAACCTAACTCTACTATTATAGCGTTTTTTGTCGTAGATACATGTTTAGAAATACTTTACCTATCTTGATATCTCCTTACGTGACAAAAGAATATCCAAAAATATACGATATGCAGTTGACCATCTTTTCTGTGAAATATTACGATATCTGTTGAATCTGGCAACTTCAACGGGAGTTTGGGTCCTCTCCTAGTGTTTCCTTATGATTGAAACATTGATATTTATACGTCATTGTGATCAGGGAAATAAAGAAAACTAAGTTTGCTTTTTTTCTAAGAGCATGAAATAGAAAAATTTATGTTTACAAGTGGCAGTTTATGTATAAGACACGCAAACCTGTGTGCACTCATCCACTCTATCCAGAAGCTTAACTAATTTTCAAAAGTTCCCCAATAGCTACACAACTACCATTGGTCTACTGTTTCTATCCAGTTACCTACAAACACGTACACATTCACGGCAGCAACATGCAAAGTACACTAAATACTCCGGAGCAAAGCTGCCTCACCTTGTTTCATTAATCAGCTAACTCTTGCACACTTTCACACCAAAGCTATTTTTCATTTACCATCGACGATTTTATATTCGAATCAAAATTAAAACGACGATTGAGAACTTTCGGCCTAAAGATGTTTGAGGGCCGTGACGGCCTTGGGCGCCGCACGGGGGAAGGAGGTGGCCGTCGGGTCCGGCCTGGGGCCCAAGGCAGGAACTGGCTGCAGGTCCTGCTTTTCCTTGGTGGCCTCAAGCTTCACTACTAGTCGTCCACTTGCAGCGCATCACACTAGGCAAGGGTCGCCATAAGCAAGAGATCAATGTCTACCACTCACCGGATGGTGCCGTGAGGGGCCCTAAAGGGGTGATAAGGGCTCCTTGCATAGAATATGATGGTGAGTGGTGTGTACGGGACCTCTGCTTATAATGACACCGGGCTGAACAACTCGCCATGAACGAGGGCACGCTATGTGCCATGAGCCAGGCACTGACAGTACCAGGGGTCCTTTACGTTAGGTTAGGTTAGGTTAGGTTAGGTTAGGATTAGGTTAGGTTAGGTTAGGTTAGGTAAAAGGACTCACTTCATGACAGCGTTTGGGGAGTGGTGTGTGGCGGGTCATTGCTCATGGCGACCTGTGTGAGGCATTGCAAGGTTGCATCGTCACTGCTCTCATAACCACGGGACTGGGGTTGACCCTTTCTGGGTAAAAGTTTCGTCCCAGTACCTGTGTAGGTAATAATACTTTGGATCGTTTCGCCATCGCCATCGCCGCACCGTTAGCCTCGATAAACGGATCGTTATCCTCAACAAACACATCTGTACCGTGGACACTGGAATCGCAACCTGTCGTGGAATCCCATTGTTAGCGTGGACTCATTTTCCTTCGCGGCTTCAAGCTCACTGATTGTTGTCAACTTGCAGCGCCTCATACTAGGCAAGGCGTCGCCTTAAGCAGGGTGCCGTGTCTACCGTCCATCAGATGATGCCGTGAGGGGCCTTTAAGGGGTGATAAGGGCTCCTTGCATAGAGTCTGGTGGTGAGTGGTGTGTACAGGACCTCTGCTTATAATGACATCGGGCTGAACAACTCGCCATGAACGAGGGCACGCTGTGCGCCATGAGCCAGGCACTGACCGTACCAGTGGTCCTTTACGGGGTGAAAAGGACTCACTGACAGTGTTTGGGGAGTGGAGTGTGGCGGGTTATGCTCATGGCTACCCGTGTGAGGCGCAGTAAGGTGGCAGCGTCACTCTCCTCGCACTCACGGGTCTGGGGTGAACTCTTACGGGGTGAAAGGGTTCGCCCCAGTACCTGTGTAGGCAAGTGAACTTCAATTGCGTCGCAGTGAGGTGGCAGCGCCACTCTCCTCGCACCTAAGGGTGTGGGTGGATCCTTACGGGGTGAAAGGGTTCATCCCAGTACCTGTGTAGGCAAGTGGACTTCAATTGCAGCGCAGGAAGGTGGCAGCGTCACTTTACTCGCACTCAAGGGTGTTGGGTGGATCCTTACGGGGTGAAAGGGTTCGTCCCAGTACCTGTGTAGGCAAGTGGACTTCAATATTGTGTCTTGAAATCGCATCGTGAGGACTGGAACCGCATCGACATCGTGGAAACCCGCATCGTTCCCGTGGAAACTGGAATTGCATCTTGATCGTGGAAACTCGCATTATTATCTTGGAAACTGGAAGGGCATCTTTATCATGGAAAGGCATCGTCATTTTGGAAACTTGCATCGCTATCGAGGAAACTGGAATGCCATTGTTATCTTGGAAACTCGGAGCGCTATCGAGGAATCTGGAATCAAATCTTATCGTACACACTGTTATCGTGGAAGCTCTCGTGATCGTCGTTCGTTTCGTTATCTCTGAATTACTTAATTAGTCTTGGTATTATTATTATTAGCTTCCATAATAATAGAGATGTTGGTCATTTTTATCTTATCTTTTTTACTGTATTTTTTTTCAGGGTACAGTTTAGTGTTCTTCAACCTTTTCTAAATTCGTGCACCTTTTCGAGAAGCAAGGAGGACTATAAAAGAAATGCATCAATATTCGTAATTTTCCCTACTTTAAGACTGAAAATCGATAGATAACATTATTGAATATCTACCTGAAGCTACAGTTTTTTAGTCCTAAACAGTCGCTATATAGAGCGAAATGTACTAAAACAAAATGCCACATCTCAAACACATTAGGCCCGTGTTCCGTCGGAGTGTAATATATTACTATTGTGAATAAATCGCAATACTTTGATTAATATCAATAGGAGAGGACCCAAACTGTCACAATTTCAGTGTTCGCAGGAGAGAGTCAGTATCGTCTCGCGGTACAGAGTAATCGTCTCTAAACACTGTATTACGATGTATCTATTGATTTGCCAGGGTTTTACTCCTACCAGTATTTTTCTGTTCTTATTCTACCATGGTATTTCTTTATAGTTACTTGAGTTTATACGACTGACATCATAATATAGAGCAAAACATAATTGTCTGGTGTACCAAGATCTTTCATTTCTAGAGACTTGAAGACAGCACGGAACCTTAACACACATTTCACCTCGCTTCTGCACAGGTTAATTCTTCTTCTTCTCAACCTTTTAATGTGATGTACCCTCGAAGTCTTTCAGTATTGATCACGTACCCTTACCCACAATGCAGCGTCAGGAAGGGTAACAATAAATGCATGGTTTATTGACTTAGTTTATTAAGTTTAAATTGTGTTATATATGTGGAGCAGACACAATTTTTAATTAATATTAGTATGTTTCTATGAGGTAGTGTCGATAGGAACTGGTACCTCACAGGGAGACACTATATGTGACTAACATGCAATGCATTTACCAAAAGGAACTATATCAGACAATTTTCGATCATTATGGCAGTGAACTAGTGTTGCTTGCAGCTAGTTGCAACTTGTAACTAGTAACAGTGATAAATAAGTCACTGTGTGTGTGAATAACATATAAGATAAGAAATCGGAGCAAATATTATAGGTTTGCAAGGTTGTGTGGCAACTGTAATCCAAGAGAGCTTCCTCTCAAGTGATATAACTCCAAGAGTTTCCTTGTTAACGTTGTTAACGTGTCCTGGTTCTAGTGAAGGACACATTGTATACTACAAACGAATTTGCTGCTATTTAAAACTGAAGCATTTTGAGAAACCCGCCACGTACCCCAAAAATTCCTCTCACGTACCCCTGGGGGTACGCGTACCCCAGGTTGAGAACCCCTGATCTAGAACCTGGGTAGCATGGTGACATGTAGGTAACTTTAAACCACTCGACAAATGACAAAGTTTCAAGGCGGCACGTGGTGAGATTCGAACCTACGCATGGACGTCTGCCTGATCCCACACTCACCACCTTATCCTTAGTAGTAGTAGTAGTAGTAGTAGTAGTAGTAGTAGTAGTAGTAGTAGTAGTAATAGTAGTAGTAGCAGCAGCAGCAGCAGCAGCAGCAGCAGCAATATCATTTCAGGCTTAGACCAATCACCTTTATACACAAGAACAAGAGATGATAAACAAGACATACCACTGCGTCGTTCAATCAAGAGAACGTAAACACCACAAACACTTAACTGAATCTCATCAAAGCGCATCACAAAATCATATCAGGCAGAAGGAGAACCAACAAACAACTCACAGCGGCACTAACAATAACATCAGCCTCACTTACCTACGTCTTCCTATCACAAAAAAAGAAAAATCAAAGACCATTATAGTTTCGCATACCTCACCGCAGAGGAAGCCGCGCCCCGGTAGGCAGACAGGGAGGGAGGGAGTGGCGGGGAGAACTCGTGGCGGAGGCGACAGCGGCAGCGGCGGGGTGAGGCATTGTTCCCGAGGCTCCACAAGGGTATATTGCAAAGACTTGACACGTTTCGGGCTGACGGTGCTTGACGGCGGGACGAGCGATAGCAGAGAGAGAGAGAGAGAGAGAGAGAGAGAGAGAGAGAGAGAGAAAATTAATGTGGCGAAGGGTGCAGTGAGACAGGCCATCCTCTTCAGCCTTCCTCTCCATCTCTTCCTCATTCTCTCTCTCTCTCTCTCTCTCTCTCTCTCTCTCTCTCTCTCTCTCTCTCTCTCTCTCTCTCTCTCTCTCTCTCTCTCTCTCTCTCTCTCTCTCTCTCTCTCTCTCTCTCTCTCTCTCTCTCTCTCTCTCTCTCTCTCTCTCTCTCTCTCTCTCTCTCTCTCTCTCTCTCTCTCTCTCTCTCTCTCTCCACTCCTGGCCAGTCTGTGTTGAGAGGTGGGGTGTTGGTGGGCAATGGTGGGGGAAGGGGGGAGTGTCAGGCCTAGACTTGACGTCACAGAAGGTCGCTAAAATGAAGAGGAAGATTTGTGTATTGATTAATTCCTGACCTTTTCCACATACTGAATTAATCTCAAGAACTATTACGTGGATGTTTTCTTTAGTATTATTTTTATTTGTGTTATATGTAAATACCTAAGACTTATTCCTTACCTCCTTTTATCCGTAGTGCTTCATTTTGCCTCACGGAAGTTCGTATGTAGTGCAAACAGCAGCGTAGAAAGAAATCAGGTAGGGAGCAGATTTATACAGTGTTTGGCTTCGATTCATGGACGACGACCTCCTATCCTCTCCTTGTCCCACAGACTTCCCTCACGCTCCTCCCCCTCCTCATCCGATCCTCTCCTGTCGAGTACTGCTGACGACTGCTGACCGTGGTGGTGATCTCTCTTTCTCCTTCTCCTCCTCCTCCTCCTCCTCCTCCTCCTCCTCCTTGCGTTCTTAATACTCCTCATCTTCGTTTCTTCTCACTCCGTCTCCTCCATCCGGACTCTTTGTGATGAGTTGGTGTGTCCTGTGCGCTCACTAACTCTCGATCCTCAGTCATCCGTCCACCACACTGTTATGTTTCTTTCGCTAGTGTAATCATCAACATGCTGTATACTAGCACTGTATACCCATGTATGTCTCTTCTTTCATTCTTTTTTATGTGTACGTTGCTTTTGATTGTTTTAAATTACCGTATTGCTGCTACTGTCTGGCTTGTCCTTGAAGGTGCATGGACGCCCAACTCCACAACTGTAATTGCTCCGCTTCCATCCTTCTCGAGACGGCTGGCTGAGTGCGGCGGCGAGGACTTGCATGGGGAGAGATTACGGAAGATGTTGAATAGTTGAATGTAAAGATGTATACTCTCACTTCGGGTACACTAAACTCTTGTACCAGGAAAGAGCCGGATTTGTTGCAGGGCAACCATTGTTGTAGGCGGGGGAGGCAGGGACGGACAAACTTGACTTAAGTTTGTTTGAGGTGCTTTCGGAGAGAAGGAGAACAAGGATGAAGATGAGGAGGAGAAGAGGGAAAATAAGTAGGGTGTTTTGAAGGGTGATGCCGCTGATGTGTCATGGTTTGTAAGGTGCTGGGGGTGTGAGGGAAGCGAGGGATGAGACGCGATGTTCTGGGAAAGGTTTGACTGGGCTGGGCTGGGCTGGGATGCGTTGGGTTAGGCAAGGCGGGGTGGTCTGGGCTGCCTCACAGTGCCTGCCTGGTGCTTCCCACGCTGGCAGCATTGGGAGGATTTGTGTTGTTGTTGTTGTTGTTGTTGTTGTAGGGTATTGTTGGTATTGTTTATTTATTTATTTTATTCTATTTATTTTATTTATTTATTGTTTTCCTTGTTAGTGATGTTTTCGTTTTCGTGTTATTTGTAGTTGTTCCTTATGACTATCAGCACACGCCCAGCAGCACTAGCCAACTCACACCCAGGAACACAACTCCCTCCTGTATTCTTCACTGTTACCCTCGGAGTGGCCACGTCAGCAATGGACAGCGAGAGCCTCTGGGGACAAGAAAGTCTCGAGGCTCTGGCTGTAGGCAGAGGGTGTGCCTGCGTTGTTAACAGGCCATAAAGCTTCGTCCCAGGTGGCAGCAGATGCGGATTTGCTGTTCTCGCTTCTATTCCACCCCACTTGACCTTCCTGCGTCCTTGCCAAGTGGTTTCAATAGCCATATGACACCACTGCTGCGCCACGTTAATTGAGAGTCGGTTAATCTCGTCAAGTGGCCTGAGTTCTCTGTGCGGTGGTCGGTGAAGCAAGGAACCTATTGTGTTGCCGAGTGTACAGAGCTTCAGATACTGTTTCTCGTGTTGACCAGGTGTTGAGGGATCATATTTAAAAACACGTCTTTCCGCTACTATGTAAAGGCTCTTTTTAAAAATAACACGGGTTTTCAAGGGTGTTTTACGCTATTAGTGACAGATTAACAAGATTTCTACGTTATTAACAGGAAAATACTCATGGGAACTCGACTGATCATCTCTGTGGCTTTAGAAAATTATCATAGTGACCAAAGTGTTGCTGAATACGGACCTACAGTATATATTAGGGGGGGGGTGTCTGTGTGTGTGTTTATATAGCAGAAACAAGACAAGCCCTGTCTTATCATATCAATAAAGATACAGAGAATGGATACTTTACACGAATGAATATTGAAGTTACTGTCGCTTCTATCCAGGAAAGCCGTTGTCTGTTGTGTGAATCCGTGGCGAAGCGTTCAGTGACCCACCACAGTGACACATATCGGGGCCGGTGCGTGGCTGTGCGGCCTCAATGCTTTGCTCAATTGTACCCTCAATAATTTGTTTTCAATACGCCCTTAACCCTTTCACTGCTACGGTAATCCTTTGCTGACATTCAGAGCTCTGTAAAAAATTGTTCGCATGGACACAGGGAAAATGATAGAGAATAAGAGGTTATTTTGTTCATTTTTAGGACAAAGCTAACCGAGAAACCGTACCACAAACATAAATGTCCCAAAAAATTAATTAAGGTGATTGCAGGGAAAAAATTGTCTGACTATGAAAGGGAGTGAGAAAAGGATGGGAGAATTATTTGTTCACTCCCTCAAACACTTCACAGTTCACAACCGTAGCTGCATTTCAAGTTTAGCACAGAGTTTCTATACCCATCACAAGTATTCGACTCTTCTATGTAAATTTAACCGAAGAATTTATATTTCGCCTACAAGAATTCCTTGGCACATCACCCAGAGTAACGCCCTTCATGATAAACACCCACGGCCCAACCCAGTGTACCACAACTCAATTTATCACGGAAGGAATTACTTTTTGTGGGAAGAGTTGGAATGTTTGCTAGGAAAATTTACTTGGCCGTGGGAACTCTAAAACATGTGACACAGTAGACCACTCTGCCACCATGGAATTAGACGTAAAGGGACATATAGCTATCATTGTCTCTCGTTGAAATATTGTTCCGTGTTGCATTTCCTCCGTACTCTTATATGCTGTCACTGGTGGAAAGGGGCAAGGAAATTATAGCGGATGCGAGGCAACTTTTAGAAACTCGTTCGCGGACACCAGGGATTTTTTCGTGCCTGTCTTTTTTTTTTTTTTTTTGTGTGTGTGTGTGTCATCTTTTTTTGCTCCCCTTCTTTCTTTTACGAGAGTGTTCGGACCGTGATGGTGGGCTGGAGTTCGGTGTCCATGTTTTACTCACTCGTTGCAGTGGTGTGTGTGTGTGTGTGTGTGTGTGTGTGTGTGTGTGTGTGTGTGTGCGCGCGTGTGTGCGTGCTTGCGTGTGTCTGTCTGTCTGTCTGTATGTGTTTCCTTGCTGTACTACATCCTTCCCACCTCATCACACACACACACACACACACACACACACAGAGAGAGAGAGAGAGAGAGAGAGAGAGAGAGAGACAGATAGACAGACAGACAGACAGACAGACAGACAGACAGACAGACAGACAGAGAGGGGCAGAGAGATGGTGAGAGAATCGATAAACAGAAAGACAGACTAAAAAAGAGAGAAAAAATGGAAGCAAGCAATGAGGAATTCCCAAACACAGGAGGCAGTACGGGCGGGACAAAACAAATCCACCTCAACGTCTGACATTACGCAAGTGTTTTGATATTCTAGCGAAAACGTAGAAAGGGGCGGTGGTGGAGGGGGGGGAGGGGGAAAACAGCAGCGCAGCCCAACGAAAACAGTTGATCCCAAGGGTGCGCCGAGGGAAAAGTTTTCGTTCATGCAAATGTGTGTAGAGGAGTGACTGCTTATTCTATTCATTTCATGCCTTTTTCATTTCTTTTTTTATTCCTTCTCTCTCTCTCTCTCTCTCTCTCTCTCTCTCTCTCTCTCTCTCTCTCAACGCTTTACTCACCGCGTTTTGTTTATTTCATCCTCCTTGTTTTATCTCTTATGTTTGTATCATTCCTTCTTATTATTCTATTCAGTGTGTGGAGGAATGACAACTTATTCTATTCATTTCACGCCTTTTTTTTTTTTTTTCGTTTTCCCTTCTGTCTCTCTCAACGCTTTACTCTCCACTCTTTGTTTGTGTTACCCTCTCTATTTTTGTCTCTCAAGTTTGTATCATAGAGAAGTGACTGCTTATTCCATTGATTTCATGCCTTATTTTCTTTTTTTTTCCCTTTTCTTTCTCAACGCTTCTCAACACTTTACTCCACGCTTTGTTTGTTTTACCCACCGTGTTTCGTTTCTCGTGTTATTTCTTATTATTAATCTATCTATTCCCTTAACTTCATTTTCCCAGTCTCCAGCTGTTATGATTTTGCTTTATATCTATTTTCTTAGCCTCAAATTTTGTTTTCCTATAATTTTCATGCCTGTCTTTACTGTTTGGTGAGATTCATCGCACAGGAACCAAACATTACCGTACAATCACTCCCATCGCGTTGGTGCCACACAGAAGAGTCTCAAGTGGTTCCGTGGTGCTGCCAGACGAACACACACACACACACACTCTCTCTCTCTCTCTCTCTCTCTCTCTCTCTCTCTCTCTCTCTCTCTCTCTCAGTATTCCTAACATCACTTTCCTCTTTGCTCTCTCCACCTTCATTCCTCCTCCTCCTCCTCCTCCTCCTCCTCCTCCTCGCTCTTTCCCGTGACCCATCGCTCCCTTTGAACATTTCCTTCCCTCCTTTGTCTTCCCCATTGCCTTTGTTCCCTCTTTTTCATCTTACCTTGTCCTTATTCGCCTCCAATGCTCCTTATCCCTGAACGCATGTCTCACCCGCAGACTCCAGCCCTTCCTCGCCCACTGCTCGTGTTTATGGAGGTTGTGTGCCTTTCTATCCTCGTTGTCGCCGCCGCCTTCTTCTTCTACTTCCACTTCTACTTCCTCGGACAGGGTCATTGTAATTTTTTCTTCTTTTTTTTTTTCATTGGTGCAGGTCGTGGTGGTGCTGGAGGTGGTGTTTTTGTGTGTTTTTTTTTATTATTATAGTTGTCTTCATTTTCTTGTTTCTCTTTCTTCTTCATCTCTTCTTCTTTCTTCTTCGTTGTCCTCTTTTCGTCTTTTTACTACTTCTTCTTTTTCTTCTTCTTCTTCTTCTTCTTCTTCTTCTTCTTCTTCTTCTTCTTCTTCTTCTTCTTCTTCTCTGATCTACTTTCATTATCGTTTCCTCTTCCTTGCCTCCTCCTTCCCCTCCTCTTCTCCTCCTCCTCCTCCTCCTCCTCCTCCTCCTCCTCCTCCTCCTCCTCCTCCTCCTCTACCACACCACCTATCACTGCCTCATCAGCAGGAGGAGGCAAGCATTCTCCAGTCAAGTGGGCGACCCGCTGGCAATCTCCCATCTCCCGCCTCTCTCTCTCTCTCTCTCTCTCTCTCTCTCTCTCTCTCTCTCTCTCTCTCTCTCTCTCTCTCTCTCTCTCTCTCTCTTTATTGTTCTACCCTCTTTTGTCTTTCCTTCCTTCTCTCTTTCTTTCTTTCTTTAATTTTGTTTCATCCTGAAGTCTTTTCCTTGTTTTCTTTTCCACTTGGCTTCTATTCTCTCTCTCTCTCTCTCTCTCTCTCTCTCTCTCTCTCTCTCTCTCTCTCTCTCTCTCTCTCTCTCTCTCTCTCTCTCTCTCTCTCTGAATTCATCCTTATCCTCTTTTCTTTTCTCTTTTCCTTTTCTATTTCCTTCCTTCTTTCTCACCTTACTGCCTTTGTTCTTCACATTTTCCTACTCCGGTCTTCATTTCTGTTTACCATCATCCTTTCCTTCCTTCCTTCCTTCCTTCCTTCCTTCCTTCCTTCCTTCCTTCCTTCCTTCCTTCCTTCCTTCCTTCTTTTCTTCCTTTCATCCTGTTTTTTTTTGTCCTTTCCTTTCTCTCTTTCGGCATCATCTCTTTACCCTCATCCCTCCTTATTCCTTTATTCCTTTGTTTTCTCCATTTTCAATCCTTCCTTCCATCCTATCTTCTTTCCTTCTCTCTCTACCTCTCGTCCCCCTCCCCCTCCTGTTCTTCTTTCTTCCCTATAGCTTCTCTTTTAACATCCTTATCTCTTTCTCTCTCTGTTCCATTCTTTTGTTTCCTCCAATGCTTTCCATCACTTTCAAAAAGCTTCCGGTCCTCTAAAAAAAGACACCAAGACATAAATAAATCCACATCTTCCTTCCAACCTGCCCCACACACAGGCTTCTTCTCCCCACCAACCCTCCACGCCCTTGCATCCTCCCCACTCTTCCTTTTACTCTCACGCCTATACAAAAACGTAACTGGCTAAGTGACTTTTCCTTCTCTAATACACACACACACACATACATATATACTTTCTCTCTCTCTCTCTCTCTCTCTCTCTCTCTCTCTCGTTGTTGCTCTTAGACTAAGGGAAAGGGGAAAGAAAGGGATGTGAAGGAGTTTAAGGACTGTGTTGTCTTACAGTTTCTTGTTTTCTGTTTAATGTAGGGAGCGATTAAGTGTTTTTGTGGTTGTTGTTGTTGTTGTTGTTGTTGTTGTCGTTGTTGTTGTTGTTGTGGTGGTGGTGGTGGTAGTGATGATGATGGTGATACGGCAGTGGTGGTGGTGATAGTGCTGGTGGTGGTTTTATTAGTAGTAGTTGCTGCTGTTGTTGTTATTATTGTTGTTGTTGCTGTTTTTGTTGTTGTTGTTGTTGTTGTTGTTGTTGACGTTATGGTGACTGATGTCGATAGTGCTAATACAGTTATCGTTATCAAATCAGCGCTACGTATAATCCCGCACACACACACACACACACACACACACACACACACACACACACACACACACACACACACACACACACACACACACACACACACACACACACACCTTAATACAATCCCATTAGAGAGAAACCCGGGCGTAACACATTAGCAGCGCGCGTTTCGATACCCGTCAGTTGATGGTGCGTATGAATAGAGGAGAACGGTGGTGGTGGTGGTGGTGGAGAAATCGAACCTGCAGCTCTCTCTCTCTCTCTCTCTCTCTCTCTCTCTCTCTCTCTCTCTCTCTCTCTCTCTCTCTCTCTCTCTCTCTCTCTCTCTGCACAACTCTTCACCTGTGGACGCCGCGGCCGCCAGTACGCCACTACTTCCAAGAAATTTCAATAACGTAACGCTATCGGGTTTGGGCCAAGGCGGATGTCCCCGTCGCCTGGGGCTGTGTGGGAGGCCTTTCACGATTGTCCTGTCACTCTTTCTGGAGAGGAAAAAAATTAAATGAGAAATTCAGTCGATGCTGAAAACACCTCATATGTGTGTGTGTGTGTGTGTGTGTGTGTGTGTGTGTGTGTGTGTGTGTGTGTGTGTGTGTGTGTGTGTGTGTGTGTGTGTGTGTGTGTGTGTTCCCGGCCCTCACACCTAGTTCGGCGAGAAGCTACAGGTATTGGTGTCTGGAGTCCCCGGTGTGCTCGGCTGACTGATCTCTAAAGGTGGTGGTGCGCGGGGCGAGGCCTTGCCCTGGGACATCCCTCCGCAGGTGCTGATATTGGTGGTACCAGCTGCAAATTGTTTGATTGCGACGGTGGTGCTGGATCGATAGGGAAGTGGGGCAGCGGCGGCGAAACACAGCGCGGGCCATCAACCATAAGATGGAAACAGCGATGATTGTTGGAGGAAAGGGAAAAAGGCAACTCCCGGCTGTCACGTTTAATTACCCAGCCTTTGTCTCGCGCCGCGGGGGAGTTGCAGATACCGTCTCCGGGAAGGCCGCGTGACGCTCCGGGGCGAGAGGAGCAAAATTTTTCTTTAAATATTTATGCCCGACAAGTATTATTTCGGTGAGTGTTTCCCCCGCCTCGGCAGCATCGTGTTGGCGCGTACTGCTGACACGCCGCGGTCTTATCTCTGATGTGTGCGTTCAACTTGCTCCTGATTTTTTTTCAGTTGGAAAAAAGTAGTCATAGGGACGGGCCAGCACGGAGCGCAGTGCGGAAGTAGCACGCGAAAGCAGAAAGAGATGCACCTATCTAATATTAAATCAACAAGCACGACTATTGCAGAAATCAGAAGAAAAAGTTTAATGGTGGGATGTGGAGGATGGTGAGTCCCAGCGTTGAGGGGCAGGTCTTCGTAGTGATGGAGTCCTTCAAGGTGCCGCCGTGAACTATAATTGTAATTTTAATGAACGCAGGATCTTGACTCGTGCAGGCCAGCTATATCCAGAATAGTGTGCTGCTTCACGGATTCTTCATGTGGTGAGTGGATGAGAGAAGGTAAATTATTTGTTTCTCTTCATTTATGAACAAGAGCACCAATTAACCATTAATATAATTAATACCGACATTATTGAATTGTGGAAATAATAATACTATCTTGTGTCGGCGTTTCTTCCCTTTGTAATATATGTAATGGACACTGAGTGAAATCGACTGTAAATCTGATTAACGAAGCATAATTGAAATGTGTGGAAAGTGCATTGGTACACCTAAAAAATTAAATCAGTAAGTGCTGACGTGCTGCAAGGAGCGACGAGAAGCAGCGGGCGTGTTCATAATTGTAGAGGAAGAAGACTGTTGCAACTTCCAGGCGAGGAGATAAAGTTGGTGAGCGTCCGTGAGAAAAGAATTGTTAGACGAACAGCTTTTTACTCCACTCTTTTTAACAATGCGTGTGTATGGGGGTACTCGACGCACGAGAGGCGCACTCCATTCAAAGGCGACCTGGGCTACCCTTCCTGCAGGGGACGGAGGTGATGGGGAGGGACGAGGAAAAGGAGAGGAGGGGAGAGGAGATACAAGGAGATTAAGAAAATATGTCGTAAGCCGAACAGAACAGAACACGAAGCTACAGAGAGAGAGAGAGAGAGAGAGAGAGAGAGAGAGAGAGAGAGAGAGAGAGAGAGAAGGGGAGAAGGAACGAATGAGTGTTTGAACAGATAAACTTTTTTGGAAGGAAGGGAGTGAGGGACATCCGGTGCAGGTTGCTGAGGGCTTGCTACATGCATCGGGGAGTAAGAATTTGTGGTTGGGGTTTGAAAAGAGCGACGAAAAAATTAAGAATCATGTAGAAAGTTTAACTTTCTCGATGTAAGGTTCTTTTCAGAAGAGGATTCTAAAATGTTTATGTTGTTATGTAGTTATGTGTGATATTTAGTAGATAAGACCAAATGGTGAAGCCATCATAAAGCCTACAAAAGCTGTGCTTGTTATTTTTTCTACATTACAAGCGGTGGCGAGGCAAATGGGCAAGCCTCTTAATGTGTGGCCCCTGTTCACCTAGCAGTAAATAGGTACGGGATGTAACTCGAGGGGTTGCGGCCTCGCTTTCCCGGTGTGTGGAGTGTGTTGTGGTCTCAGTCCTAACCGAAGATCGGTCTATGAGCTCTGAGCTCGCTCCGTAATGGGGAAGACTGGCAGGGTGACCAGCGGGCGACCGAGGTGAATTACACACAAACAAAAAAAAAAAAACGCGCATGCACATGCCCATTATGCTGCTGTATCTGATCACAGGAAGGAAGGGGAGTCACAAGAAAGTCAGTGTTAAGTTAGGATACATTTTTTGCATAGCTTCATATACCCTCGATCATCGAAGTGAGGGAAAAACCTGGACTGCAGCTCCTGGCCAAAAGAACATTAAAGCTGCTAACGTTGCAGTGCCGAGGCGAGGTGTGAGCTGCCGTGAGCCGTCACCTTGAGGAGAGGCTGAACTAAAGATGTTAGTGTTCTTGAATCTTGATGGGTACTGAAGATTTCAGTACGTTTTCAGTTTCAAGGCTCCGCTGTTTACATCATGTGAATCTGAATCCCTTGGCTGTCGCTGCATCTCGACTTAGATGAAATTGTGTAGTGGAAATAAAAAATGCAAGTTAGAAAGACAAAACTGGTAACAAAATGGATGATTGATCAATTATTTTAGGCATAGTTCATTGTCTTTACTAAATGACATCGTCTAGACACACTCAAATGGAGGAACAAGCGTCGTAGTGTTATTGTTAGTCTAAAGGTTAAAGGAAGCAAGATGCTACTGAGAAAATAAAGCCTTCACTCCAGCGAGGACACGTAAGGGAAGCTAAAAATAGACTTTCTCGCCCACTGTCCGTGCAGCCACAAGCGACATGTGTGTACCTTTGCCACCCACGTTTTGCCTTGCGCAACACTCCCATGCCCTCATGAATACTGACCCTCGTCTTGCCGCCCACGTCCGTCTGAACTCTAAACACTCTAACTAAAGATTGAATTACACTCATCGAGAAGCGGCAGTAATAGTCAGGACCTCTCTTCCTGGTCTCCCCAACACACACGGCCTCCTGAATGATTAACAATTTGAACGAGTGAGAAGAGCTGGCGGTGAGTGTCCGGCAAGGAGACGAAGCTGAGGAACAGAAAACGTGAGGAAGCAGCTGCCGCGCCGCTCGCCAGGAATAAACGAACTCAGAGAGGATAAAAAAAAAAAAAAAGGAAAAGAAAAAAAATTCAGACGACGATGCCTCTCTCATTTCTTCCCTCCACCTTCCTCTTCTCTCCCTCCCTTGTCGTGAATCCGCATCTGGGCCGCCAAAGTTTTCTCGCTTAACAGGAAGGCTAACTTGCTTTACCTGAAGTGGAGGAAGAGGAGGAGGAGGAGGAGGATATTGACGCGCTGCAGGAGTTCACGGAAGCATCAAGGAAAGGCGAGGTGTGCTAGTAAGATCGCCTTAATTAACAACGACAGCTCCAACATTTATGTAGAAGGTAACAAGTGTACTAATGCCCGAAATATTAGCAGCAGAAGAGATGGTGGCAGTAATGTGCAAAAGACGGTGCGAGGAAAACAAGGGCGAGGCGTGTGTGTGTGTGTGTGTGTGTGTGTGTGTGTGTGTGTGTGTGTGTGTGTGTGTGTGTGTGTGTGTGTGTGTGTGTCCGTGATGCTGAAATAATTTACGGGACTTGGAGAGAGAAATGAGATGAAGTTTGTGCAAGGATGATGATTTCCTCCCTCTCGTTCTTGTCCCCTTCTCTCGCTTTTCTGTCCTCCTTCTCCTCCTCCTCCTCCTCCTCCTCCTCCTCCTCCTCCTCCTCCTCTCACAAACACGCATACAAAAACACAATTTACACGTAGTCGGTTTATTATTTCTTTTCCGGACAGTGTACATGAAAATTAAAAAATAACATCCATTCCACCCATGTCTTTGTTTCAAGTTCCTGCATCTACCTGTTTGTGTTTGATTTGAAGGCCGAGTTAGCGGTGAGGAGAGGTAGAGGAGGAGAGTGTTGCAGTGTCTTAGTGCGTCACGTGAAGGTTTGTTTGCAAGAGAGTGTTCTAAATTTACATGTATTTCGGCTCATTTCACATCAAGTAAACAGTCGTACATTCTCTGCATGGATACGAAGATGCTCTCTCTCTCTCTCTCTCTCTCTCTCTCTCTCTCTCTCTCTCTCTCTCTCTCTCTCTCTCTCTCTCTCTCTCTCTCTCTCTCTCTCTCTCTCTCTCTCTCTCTCTCTCTCTCTCTCTCTCTCTCTCTCTCTCTCTCTCTCTCTCTCTCTCTCTCTTAAATTCTCATAAATAATCTTCCTTCCCAACTCTTTCTTTTCTTACCCATCTCGACATAAACTCTTCCTCTCTCCTGTTCCTCTTCCTCTATCCAATTCCCTTCCCATTCCTCCTATCTCCTTCCTTTCTCTTATTCCTTTTCCCTATATATAGATCCTTTCCCTTCTCCTATCCCTTTCCTCCTATCTTATCCCCCTTCCTTTTCCCCCTTTGTCATCATCCTGAGTTTGTACGATTCTCCCACACGACAAAGGCTTCCCATCCTTTTTCTTTATCTTTTTCCATCTTCTCTTGTACGTATTCCTTCAAAAAACTACATTTGTTTCTATCTGGTTTTCTGTTTGTCTCTCCTTTTATTATTCAAGCTTGTCATGCTAAGTAGCGAGTGATTTTCTTACATGTTATCCTTTCCCTTCCTTTCCTTTACATCTTCCAGTTCCTTATAAATAAAAATATCTCTCTATCTAGTTTTATATATATCCGTCTCTCTCTCTCTCTCTCTCTCTCTCTCTCTCTCTCTCTCTCTCTCTCTCTCTCTCTCTCTCTCTCTCTCTCTCTCTCTCTCTCTCTCTCTCTCTCTCTCTTTCCTTTTTTTTATCATTGTCAGGTTGTCATTAGGTTTCGGACACTCTTTCTCTCCGTCATATTCATCCTTTATTTTTTCACATTAACTATTCCTTCTCTTCCTTCCCTTCACATCCCCATAATCTTGTAGTTCTCCAAGCACCGTCTTCTGTGTCTCCCCATCCTCTCTCCACTACTCTGAGACAAGTATGTATGTACGTGTCTGAAGCCGAAACACTGAACGGAATATTACTTGGTGTTGGTGTGTAATGGAAAACGCATCAGCGGGGCCACCCTCGGCTTCCTCTGTTTACTTGAGAAATGCACTGCGTAGATTAGCGATTTAAGGGTCTGGTGGTAGAAAAACGTTATTGTCCTTTTCTTTTTCTCTTTCTGTACTGGTATTTTTGAGAGAGAGAGAGAGAGAGAGAGAGAGAGAGAGAGAGAGAGAGAGAGAGAGAGAGAGGTTAATCACTTTGCCAGGTTGCTCGTGCCACCTACAATTGTCTCACCTTCCTTGTCATCTTTCGCGTTTCTACACCCCAGCCTGACTGTGTGTGTGTGTGTGTGTGTGTGTGTGTGTGTGTGTGTGTGTGTGTGTGTGTGTGTGTGTGAACGTAGTACTAACACGAAAAGTAGAATTATAACTTGAAAACTTTTCCTTTCCTTCCGTCTTTCCTTCCACTCGACACCCACCCTCCACCCCTCCCTCTCTCCTTACCTCCTTCCCTCCCTCCTTCCTTCCTTCCCTCCCTCCCTCCCTCCCTTCCCTGTTTCCTTCTCTTCCATACCCCTGCCTCCTTCCTTCCCTCCTGCATCACCCCGTCCCTCCGCACCACCCAGCAAGAAGAGGAGCAGCAGCAGCAGCAGTTTTCCCGGCATTCAGTGAAGTTTGTTGCACATTGCCGGCGGTTTATGAGAGTTCGGCGCCGCTCGCAGACCAGTTTTGAGGCACAGTCGTCGGTTTATCTCAGGCAGGGAGCAGTTGGGCTGAGATGGACGCCTCCACACCACCCGCGGCTAACTCCAGGGTCACCGAGGTCTGCTTATCCGTCATTTCCATTCGAGTTGGGATGTTTGGGATGCTGCGCGTGAGATGTTCCCAAGGGCGGCTCGTATGCCCGTATCTATGTCTCTCGTATTTATTTGGATTGGAACGTATCGAGATGTTTTTTTAAGGGGATGCTGTGATGGCAGGATGTGAGGCTGGCATGGGTGTTCAGGGGGCTAAGGACTGAGATAGGGGAGGGGGTTGGTGCATAGAAGGGATGCTCGATTCACTTGGAAATAGCGCTTGTGAACATATCGCTTCCCTCTCTCTTCTTTTCTCCCTCCCTCTCTCTCTCTCTCTCTTTCCTTCTATCCCCCTCCCTTCCTTCCTTCCTCATCTCTCTTTATTCCGTGTCTGCAAGGCCTCCAGGGAAAAACACATTCAAGCAACGAAGGAAGGATCGTAGATTTTCATGAACTTTGCTTTTTACTTTTTTTTCAACATACGGTATCGTTATGTTGTATTTTTTTTTTTTGTCTCAGGATCATTGTGAAGAAAATTTCCCCGGTGGATTAGATTATGGGACTATTTTCAGAAATACTCTCTCACCACGACCACTTTCTAGCGCCGTAGATCTGATCAGCCAAGTTGTCAAGGTTTTTCTTATCTGTTAACGATGTAGAAATTTTGTTAATTATCACCAAATCATAAATAAAACACCTTGATAAGTATGCCCACCTCAACTAGAGCCCTTTGAAACAAGAGGAGGTGCGGTGCAGAGCTGTTTCATGCTACAATCCACGGTGTTATGTAGTTGAGGTGTTTCATGACAAGAGGAATATATCTCCACTCATGCCTCACTTCCACCCATCGCCTGTTCTATTTATGTTCCTTCGCCCACTCGTTTTCTTTCTTCACAACCTCTCATTCGCTCCTCTCAACCAGACCGCCTTCATTCTCCCTGTCTCTCTCCTTTCTTTCCGACTCCACGCTTGCTCCTTGTCGCCACAGTTTGTTCTCTTCTCACTTTTCTCTCTTTCTATCAGTGGATTTGCCTCCTCTTCTGAGTTCATCTACAAGAACGACTATCTCTCTCTCTCTCTCTCTCTCTCTCTCTCTCTCTCTCTCTCTCTCTCTCTCTCTCTCTCTCTCTCTCTCTCTCTCTCTCTCTCTCTCTCTCTCTCTCTCTCTCTCTCTCTCTCTCTCTCTTTCAGATCTTTTCGTCGATTTTTACACCTTCCTTCTTTCTCAGCACCTTTCTCCACCCTTATTGTTCTCACTCTCCTTCTCTCTTCCTCCTCCCTTGTCTTCCTCATAATTCTCACTCCCTCCCCTACACTCCCTTCCCGACTGACTCCATCCTTTCTACACAGACACGAGAAGTTCTACACGTGTTGTGATGAGCCCTACCTGGACATCACCTTCAACATCACCATGAGGCGGAAGACGCTTTTCTACACCGTCAACCTCATCATCCCCTGCATGGGCATCTCCTTCCTCACCGTCCTTACCTTCTACCTGCCGTCAGACTCAGGCGAGAAGGTGAGTCTTGAGATGGTTAGGTATGTGTGAAGAGTGCGTCTCTCTCTCTCTCTCTCTCTCTCTCTCTCTCTCTCTCTCTCTCTCTCTCTCTCTCTCTCTCTCTCTCTCTCTCTCTCTCTCTCTCTCTCTCTCTCTCTCTCTCTCTCTCTCTCTCTCTCTCTCTCTCTCTCTCTCTCTCTCTCTCTCTCTCTCTCTCTCTCTCTCTCTCTCTCTCTCTCTCTCTCTCTCTCTCTCTCTCTCTCTCTCTCTCTCTCTCTCTCTCTCTCTCTCTCTCTCTCTATATATATATATATATATATATATATATATATATATATATATATATATATATATATATATATATATATATATATATATATATATATATATATATATTCATCTATCTATCTATCTATCTCTTTTCGACGCCTCCCAACAGGGGTGCCCAGCGAAGCATCATCAACCGAGCACAACTTGCAAAATCGTGTCTTATCCCTCGGTCACTGTGACGTCAGCGGAATGCAAAACAATGAGGTTCCTCTTTGTTCTGTATCTTTCTTTTCTTTTTTTCACAAGACCTTGAAAAGTGTTGAGGCGGGTTATAGCTGCATATCAATTTATTTTATGATAATCAGAGGCATTATAAAAGGAAAGGTTTGTTTTGTGTGTGTGTGTGTGTGTGTGTGTGTGTGTGTGTGTGTGTGTGTGTGTGTGTGTGTATGTGTGTGTGTGTGTGTGTGTAAAGTAACAATATATGTGAATACCAAAAACAATTACTCTTAGAGTCCTCTTGGAGAAGAGGAGGCAGACCATGGCTGACATTGGACTAGAAGGAGAAAAGAGCTCAAGGAATTATGGGTAAAAGATGAAGAAAAATATGTTTCAGTGCTCGTGAATGACTGACGGAGATTAATTGAAGTGAGAAAAATATGAGTGGGACAAATGGAATCTGTTGCATTTCTGAAGAAAGCCAAGTGTGGGCTGCCTTTGTTGACTCAACAAAAGTTGTGGTCGACCTAATTAGTGTTTTTCAATAGAAATCATCACGTAATATATATATATATATATATATATATATATATATATATATATATATATATATATATATATATATATATATATATATATATATATATATATATATATATATATATATATATATATATATATATATATATATATATATATATATATATATATATATATATTAGTTTCATAGTTTGTTTATTATTCATTTCAGTCGCATAACTTACAGATTAGAAGTATGGTAAAAAGGTTTTCCCAAGAGCAACAGCTGAGAAGAACACCGTGAGTGTGGTGGCGTGGCAGTGTCAGGCTCGTTAGAGGGAGTGTCCTTTTCACCACCAAGGTCACATCCACGTGGTGTCTCTTCCATCCGCGCCTCACACACACTTCCCTCGGCAGGTGACTCTGAGCATCTCCATCCTCATCTCTCTCCATGTGTTCTTCCTGCTGGTGGTGGAGATCATCCCGCCGACCTCCCTGGTGGTGCCGCTGCTCGGCAAGTACCTCATATTCGCCATGATCCTCGTCTCCATCAGGTGAGCCCAAGGGAGGCCTCTGGGCGGCCCGCAGTGTACCACGGGCGGCAGGGTGAGGGATGTGGGTGACAAGCCTCACACACTCACGTTCCCTCACTGTTCTCCACCACTTCCTCGTGGAAAATGAAAATGGTTTGACAAATACAAGTTTAAAAAAAGTATATTTGTCAAACCATTTTCATCTTGCATATGGAAGTGGGTGAGACTTAATTAATATTTGCCCACATAGGAAAAAGGATAATATTTTCCACAATGTATGAAAATTCAGCGTGTGTCCCGCAGCAATATTACTTGACCTTAATTATAGAATTCATGAAAGTAGACCTACTACATCATAATTGCAATTATTAGATGTAAAATTTGTCATGATATTACGTTTGCGCTCATATTTTATTCATTATTCTCTACAGCCAAAATTAAAGTGGGATTTGCCTTTCAGTTTTCTTGAATATTAAGAATTTAGAATAAGAAAATTTGTATTTAACTTTTGCACTTACTAGGAAAAGTGCAGTGTTACTTAATGTTTGTAATGTTTGTGTTCCTGTAAACATCTGGCTGTATGTCACGCCCTTAGAGTCAGGTTTCATGCATTCACCGGCCATCAAAGGAGTAACTTTTTACAGGAAATGTCGTGTGCAAGGCTAGAGTGGTGCAAGTGGCGCATCCTGGTGTCAAAAAAGAATATTAGTAAATTTTTGCTGACATCTCATACTAGTCAGACTTCCAGCGCGCGCACGCACGCACACACACACACACACACACACACACACACACACACACACACACACACACACACACACACACACACACACACGGGTTAAGGTCGGTGGAATCAAGGTCGCATTATATTATGTATAGGCTATGACAGTCTTTACGTTTCCTCACCATTATCTCAACGTTTTCTCACCATCATTTACACCCGCAATTACCTCAGCCATCCTGCACATCCTCATACCCTCACCTCCCTCCTCGCCAACCTTCCTACACCCTCTCCCTCCCCCACCCTCACCTACCCAACCATTTTATCTCAAATTCTGCTGGTGCGCGCACAACAGGTGGATAAATAATTTACCTTGCCTTCCTGCCCAGTGCTTCGCACACTCTCTAGGCGTGTTTGGAGGCGCCGGGAGACCATTCTATCTCCTTACGTACTGTGGACGAGACGAGGCTGCTCTTTTTCTTCCTGCCTCTTTCCTGTGGCTGAGTGGAGAGAGAAGGGGGTGGAAAGAAGGGAAGGAAGGGGTTTCAGAGTGGTGTATGTTTCATCAAGGACCTCCCCACACCATCCCGAGCCTTGCATTCATGTTGCGCGGCATTGCCCTTGCACTCAACCGTCTAATCAGGTTCAGTGTTCAGGCGAGATTTTAGCCGCCGCACGGAGCCGGGCAAGGGAGACTAACCCAATCAGAAGCCTCATAAAGCCTCGCCTCGTCGCCCCGGGTGAGGGAGAGGGAGGGAGGGAAGGATGGAGAGGAAGAGAGAATTGAGTGGAGAAGCATGAACTAATGCCACTCCCGACCTTTCCTTTCACCTGTGGCTTGTATTTTGATGTTCCCTGTGCGCCTCCTGCTTCACTGTGTCCCTGCACCCCTCTATCCCTTCCTCCGCTCTCCTTGCTCTCCCTGCCTCTCTTGTTCCTCATGCCCTTACCTCCCACCCTCTCCCTCTCTCTCTTCCCCTCTTTCTGCCATTCCTTCCCTCCCTGCACTCTCTCTCCCCCAGAGGCTTGCCATGCTTCCGGGTTAGCTGCCGTGCCTGCTTCCATAAATATCCATTAGAGGGAGAGAGAGAGAGAGAGAGAGAGAGAGAGAGAGAGAGAGAGTGTGTGTGTGCGTGTGTGTATATATATGTGTGTGTCTCCGTTCTTACCACCCCCAGAGGGACTGACAGAATCCTCCACCACTACAACCCCCATATTATTCTTCCACCTCCCTCCACCCTTTCACCACCGTCCCTCCACCACTTGCTGTTACTCCACCACCACCCACGCTCTGTAATATCACCACCACTTCACACCACCATGCTGTTATTTCATGCTCCTCCACCACACCACTACCCTGCCATCACTTTATCATCCTCCATCCGACCTCTGCCATATCACCACCACTGCTCCTCGACGCCACGCAGTCCACTTTCCGTCTATCTCCACGTACCGAGCTTCACATCGTCACTTCATTTCGACAGTGTAGATTCCCACCCGCCAATACCCGCAAGGACACGTGATATGTACACAGGACTCAGCTGAACGAAAGAGCTCGGAAACTGAAAACTTATGGGATGGGATAGCGTTTGTAACGTGTGTGTGTGTGTGTGTGTGTGTGTGTGTGTGTGTGTGGTGGGAAGGAAATGAGTGACGGTTTCCATACGGTACGGTAATGCATATGGATGTGAGAGGAGGCCCGTGAGGTGATGGTGGCGGCGGCAGTAGTGGTGATGGAGGTGGTGATCATTATACAGATAGAATACACTGCAAACGAAAATAGATTTTGATGGAAGCTTTACAAGAGGATGTGAAAATCACCTTTCCATATGAAAGAGAGAGAGAGAGAGAGAGAGAGAGAGAGAGAGAGAGAGAGAGAGAGAGAGAGAGTGGGGAGAGTGAGTGAGTGAGTTTACCTAGCTCTTAAAACATTCTTAGCCTGAAAACCAACCCTTGAGAGATTTTGAGTCTACTTTAACTGGAGGGTTCTCTCTCTCTCTCTCTCTCTCTCTCTCTCTCTCTCTCTCTCTCTCTCTCTCTCTCTCTCTCTCTCTCTCTCTCTCTCTCTCTCTCTCTCTCTCTCTCTTCTCTCTCTGTGGCGGTGTGATGATATGTGGTAGTGTGACGGTGATGATATGTGGTAGTGTGACGGTGTGGAGAGAGAGAGAGAGAGAGAGAGAGAGAGAAAGAGAAAGAAAGAACCCTCCAGTTAAAGTAGACTCAAAATCTCTCAAGGGTTGGTTTACAGGCTAAAAATGTTTTAAGAGATAGGTAAATTCACTCACTCTCCTCCCCCTGCACTCCACTGTGTTGGTAGCAGTTGTAGCGTATCCTGTCCTTCATAAACACAATTCTACAGACACTTCGAAGAGGCAATAAGATGTCAGCGATGCACAAAGATGAGTTGAAAATATAAATGAATTATGTAAAAAAAAATAGAGGCCCAGCATGCAACAATTCATTCGTGTGTCCGACAGTTATATCATTAAAATCTTTTACTGCAAACGTACAGGTAATTCTATTTTCCGCAAGAGTAGACAATTTCACTCCTTAAAACTTTAGCTATAAGTTTTAAAGAGCTTCATAGACTACATATTATTTGATGACACTTTTCGCTGCGAGTGTTGTCCGTGAAGTCATATAAATTTATTAACCCTTTTAATGCTGAGACGCATTTTGACTACGATTTTTTATTACGATTAGACGATTTTATTTCCGTTGGGAAGGGTCTATGGAGATAAAAGATTATTTACAGGAGTCTTTACTATTCTAATCCCGACATTAGTTTTTGAAGCTGTATAAGATCGCCAAATAGTAACCAGAATGAACATAAAAACGCTCCATGGTATTGAAAGGGTTGAAGGGTAAAAGGAGATAACCTAGTTTGAAAAGAAAAAATACAGATGAAAAAATAAAAAAAATAAAAAGGACATAATGCAGAACCGAAATATTGAGCTAAAAAGATGGTGTAGCAGTCAAAGGGTTAAGACATTAGAATAAATAAGAAACATATTTACGATTTCAGTTATTCATTTAATATTTCATGTATATTTTGCAGAAGCTCTTATTGTGCTTTTATTTCTGGTGATCGATTTTGTTTCCACTTGTGACGACCGTTCACAACACTCACACATGTGTTCCTATCTGTAACATGCACACCTGACGCTGCAACACTGGACCACTTCCCTATGTTATGATCATCTTTTTTTCTCCAGTACTGCGCCGCATGGTTCCGTTCTTGTGCCTGATATACATTCATATTCAATAATACATTTCACTTTTGCAGCTTTTCTTTCACTAGATCTTGGAATTTCTTTAATGTTCATCTCACCAGCCTATTCTGAAGTCATCCTGCAGAGTCATCTCTTATTTTTTGTCTCCCTCTTTCACGTGTCACTCGCTGCCGCAGTATATGTGTGACGGTCCTGGTGCTTAACGTCCACTTCCGGTCGCCCCAAACACACAAAATGGCGCCCTGGGTGAGGAGGGTGTTCATCCACATACTGCCGCGGCTCCTCATCATGAAGCGGCCCCAGTACCAGCTCAAACACAGGTAAGTTGCAGTACACGCTGACGCTGTACTCGTTTTCACATTCCCGAGAAGGTAATACTGTTGGTGGAGCTTCAGCTATGATAGCGGCCTTGGCAGTGCCTTTGGTGGGATAATGGTGGTGTTGGTGGGCCTGGATGAGGATGTGGGTGACTGGCAGGGAGTGTGGCTACTTTTGGCAGTGGTAGGGTGACCTGCGTTGCAGAGGAAGGGTTAAGTAGCCTGTCAGGTTTGGTGTGGAGAGTGTGGCAGGTGTTTCAGGTGCAGTGTTTGTGTGCCAGACGACGAAGATTGCTTAGTGTTCTTCAGATGGATCCTAAAAGGAGTGGTGTGTGTGAGACTAGTGCAGGGTGTGCATGGGCTGATTGAGGCAAGGTGTAGGACTGGCCGTAGAGGATTCCAGTGTAGTGACGCGTGCCACGTGCCTGACGAGAACTGCTCTGTGGTGGCACCGCTCCTCCACAGCGAGGCACCGCACCGTCGGTTAGTACATTGCCGGCTGGGTGCTGCAGACTCACTGTGTGTCACCTGACGATATCGTCTTTAGATGTATGTATATATTTAGCTATTAATATACGAGTATACATGTACACCGGCATATGAATGTGTACATAAATTCTAGATATACGCATGTATCTTCGTATGTGTGTATATAAACATCCTTATAGACATGTTTATATGTGTGTATATTTAGATTTATATACATATATGTATATGCACATTCAGTACTTGTTTGCAGTTTTCTTTGGTTGATGATAAACAAGATGAATACACAAGTCTGTTCAAAGAAATGTGAGTTCCTGTCAGGTTAAGATAACAAGTATGCCAGGTGAGCTTAATGAAGCATATCCTGAACCAGTGGAGCACGTAAACACTTCAACAGGAAGGAAGGTAAATACCAGAGCGTGCAGAGTGCCGCTACCGGAAGCCAGGAATGACAAGCGACGGAGAGACTTAAGAGATTATTAAGGTCATCGCACCAACAAACCTGACAAAAGTTGCCGAGTCAATACGATAAGAGGCTGAGTTACCGCGGTCATTTCCCGCCAGCCGGCGAGCGGCGGCCCAGCCTTGGCCGAACGGGGCCGGGATATGGGAGGTGTGCATGTAGTCAACCAGGAAGCTTTCCATGGTTGACCTGCTTTTGAATATATACAAAAATATCATCAGCAAGCAGTGATTAAAGAAAGATGTTATGGAGTAAACTGCGAGTAAAGGCAGCTGTCTTTCTGAGACAGTAGGAGAGCCTCTCTGTGATATCACGATCGACACTGTTTTCACTCTCCGTGCCGCAGTGGAGGGCGAAACGCGGCAGCCACCTCCCTCTTAGCCTTCCTCTTCCTCCCCGAGACACAATTTCTAGCACCGCTGTTTCAAACAGCTGTCAGTTACTTTGACTCCCAAGCTCAAGCTGCTCCTTCTCAGTGCGCCTTTGAACAGACTTGACTAAAGATTGGTGTCGTAGGCTGGGCCGGGCCGTGCCTCTGTTGCTCCACCGGGGCTGCTCCTCCCCGACACTGACACTGAATGCAGTCCACAACTAAACAGATCACTATTATGTGCTTTCGTTACATAGTATTTTTTGGCTGATACGTGTGCGTGTGCATATGTGTGTGTGTGTGTGTGTGTGTGTGTGTGTATATATATATATATATATATATATATATATATATATATATATATATATATATATATATATATATATATATATATATATATATATATATATATATATATATATATATATATATATATATATATATATATATATATATATATATATATATATATATATATATATATATATATATATATATATATATATATATATATATATATATATATATATATATATATATATATATATATATATATATATATATATATATATATATATATATATATATATATATATATATATATATATATATATATATATATATATATATATATAATGCACCTGGACACACGTAAGGCGAGCAGCAGAGGCAGTGATGCCGTGTAGGCGTGTGTTAGATGTACTGGTAATTACTGAACACGTAGACTATTGCTCCCCCACCACCCTGTAGCCACATCACCTTTATCCTCACCGGTGATGCCAGGCCTCTTGTTCATAAATTTCTCCCCTTCAGAAGTTCGAGTGAAATTTTTTAATTCCATAAAACTTTCCTGGAATGATTCTTATCCATGACTTGATATTGATATTTAAGATGTCATTTAAATTACAATATAATTATGGTAAAAGGTTAAGAGCAACTTCTCCAAATCACTATTAGAACATACTACTGTTGCTTCCCTATTTAACCTGTGAGAGTTAAGGAGTTGTACTCTTTGTCTAACTTTTCCCCCCACCAAGCTCCTCCAGACACAGTCCCGTAGGTCTGCTGCGGCGGCGTGTTACTCGGGGCCCCGCGGCGGCCGGCACACCCACCACCCACACCCCACACTTCCACCGTCACCAGATTATAACTCTCTATGTTTATGTCATAGATATTTGTGTGTGCTTGTTACTGATTGCAGATTGACAACAATACTCACTTGCGCTCCGGGAAACATTTTCAAAACTGCTGTGACATTTGAGTTTTGTTTGGGATGGAGATCACACTTTCGTCTGTCGCTACGTGTTATATCCCAGGACTGCCTGGACCCAACACAGCTGCCCCCCACACACACACACACACACACACACACACACACACACACACACACACACACCGCCACCACCATTAACAACAATAGTACTCCCCCTCGGAAGTGTGTATCATGACCTTATAATTTATGAACAAGGGCAGAGCACAGTGTTTGAGCCCCGCGCTTATCGCTTCTCATCTCTCTTCCCCGCGGCACAGCAGCAGTCTGAAAAGGTAAACACACCGCCTTAGCAGTGTGACGTCAGCGGCAGCGAGTCTTGTCCTGGTGGTCGTGAGGTTCACTTTTCCTATCTGCTCCGCTTTGGGTCCGCGAGTCGTAACGCAATAACTAGTACGCACAGACGCCATTGTAATGTAATAATGCTAATGGTAGGACACCAGTTCATTGTGGTGTTGTGGCATACCGGTGTGTATTATGCCTATATAGTATGCATTGTTTGGTTATGACTCGCGGAGCGTGAGGCGGATGGGACAATTGTTATACGAGCACCCCAAGGCAGACCCGCTATGCCTGTTGCGTCACCAGTCTTGCATGCTTCACCGTGCTCCTAGATCATTGTAGACCACCTAACGTAACTTTTAGAAAACTGGAGTTTTTTTTTTCGTTTTTAAAGCTACATAAATCCACAAATGAATTCCTGAGATGAAGGTGTTGTGTTAAAGAGTTTGTCTTGCTTCATACGGGATGACCACGTGACATGAGGCTCAGGAATTCATTGACCAGAATGCTCTTCACTGTCAATTTTACAAAGATGTTTGGTCTCCAGTTAATTTTAGAAGGCATGATAGGCTAGTTTACTTCATTCTTAAAGTTTAAGTAATTGTCATGCAAATAATGCATACATAATGCTCTCATGTATTTATAAACCATTTTACCTTTATATTTGAATTAATTTCCGGCATTAGCAAAGACAGGGCGCTGCGCGGCAAGAGTCGGGCAAGGCATCCGCCGCACCATGCCGCGCTGCCTCCCAGGCCGGTCACTGCCAGTCTGGTCTTCCTGCTTGTCGTGATTCCACACACCTGATGTTAAAGTTTTATTGCCGCTTCGAAGATAGATTTTTATAATCAATATAAACATAATTGAGAAATGTTAATGTATATCTTCCTTGAAAGAGATGTTTCAAATGATTGCATTGTGTGGTTCATGTTCATATAAAGTGTAAACAATCCATTTCTTCGAGAATCAATAGAGACCGCTTTACACGCCCACCCGTCTCATGACATTGAGGAAACATTTTAGTATAATACATTCTCCTAATTCTGAAATGAAGCACAGGTACTTGTCCAGCTTGAGCACTTCGTTAATAGATGTACAAGGGCATGCATGCTTTGTAGAGCAGCTCTGAATTAAGATGCCGTCAGCACCGTGGCAGCAGGCGGGGGAGGATGCTTGGCTGCTCAGACCCTTCCCGCGCGGCGTCCGGCCCAGGGCAAGTCCGGGCAGCGCCGCCAGTGGAAGCCAGCGTTACTGATTAATTGTATCTTTTCTTTCCTCCTGCCCGCCTCACTCCCTTATCCTCCATAGTGAATTCAAAAGGTAATGACCCTGTTCTTCTGCAGTATTGAGTGCAGGCAGCAGGCGCGGTGCGGCCTGTCACACGTAAGCACACTGGTGGCGGGTTCAGGGTCATTGGGCCAGGCCACCCTGCTGCCTGCACCACACCAGTAGTTATTATTTGATTTAATCAAGTACTCTTTTTTAAACCAAAAAGATTACTGTTTGTTTGTAAATTTAGATTTTTTATCTAACATTTTACAGCCACAATCACTTCATTTATTTTGTTCTAGAATATGCAGTACTTAATTCTTGATAGCAATATACTATTATACATGCTCTGTTTTCTTAGTTTATGTATTTAGATCGAGCAGGTCCGTAATCTCTAAACTCAGTAAAGTGGCACACTGCTGCACTTCAGGGTGGTCCACCGCCCCTGCCGCCACTCACGGCAGAGTAGGGTTGGTTCATTCCTTGTCTCGCCGACTGTCTCTCCTCGCGTGCCTCACACCTCCTGGCGGGTGTGGGCTGCTCCGCTGCAGACAAATACCTACCTGTTTTTATCACTCGTTTAGAAATTCCTCTCTGGAACTTTACACCAGTATTTATTGCACATGAAGACGTAGTGATTGATGTATTGTTTATTAATTTTGTGTCACCTTTAACTGTCACGTCACTACTACACGTCCTCCTCCTCAAAAATAATTTATGTTGTCAGTTTTCCCCAGTCTCATACATCCCGCTGGGCACAGCGTGACTGTTGTTGCGGCGCCAAACCCGATCAACCAGTCACGCATCTCATTTGAATTCCAACCGCACTGTTTACTCTTACACATCTGCGTTTGTCACCAACATTTTTCTCAGGCGTAGCTTACACTGAGTGTTTCAAAACTTATATTCAAACATACATGATCTTCTAATATCAAAATCTTTATGATATCTCACAAAAACATTTCCATGACCAAGACGTGACTGCAAGAATGATTCCTTTTATCATTTACCATTGATTACTTTGTTCAGTCCTCAGTAAATCAAGCATTGCACAGCACCAATAACCTGCAACCGTGATAAAGAAAAGTTCTCCTAAATCTTACTTTATTTCCTTAGGCGTTGATTTTCTGAATAACTTTTTCTCATTTCATTGCTTTTTTTTTTTCCATGTTGGTCAGCCAGCAGTGTTGTGGTCTCTGTATTGTGTTGGGGAGGGCGCGGCGGTGCAGCTGCCTCCTCACCTTACCTCACTTCGCCTCGCCTCGCCTCGCTTCCCTCACGCTCACCCTCAGCATTTGCGGGCGTTATATGACCCCATGATTGTACAGACTTTTTCAATCAATTTGACAAATTTCATC